>NC_030858.1:2670639-2957371 GCF_000208745.1 Theobroma cacao
GGGGGGGGGGGGGGGGGGGGGTTTGGCAAATGATAGGTTTCAATGTCATTAATCTATACGTTATCGGATTCTTATAAATTCTAGGAAAGATGGGATTCAAGATTCTATCTTAGATCTTTCAAATTTGGTAGACCATGCTTTAAAGATTGAAGTGTTTGAATGAGAATTTTCAGCCAAAACCATGCATTATCATATACTATATATATAGCAACTTCGTATGAGATAGGGTGCGACTTTAGCTAGTCCAAAGGTAACTATACCCATTTGACTAGATTGGGTCTAGAAGCACATCAATGGATCGATCATGTTGAGCCACGACTTACCTATTGAGAAGATCAAACCATTAAAAGAAAAAAAAAATTATCACATTCTCTGGACATTGAGTAAAGGTGAAAGAAAAGGCGGCAGAAAATGACCCACTTCCAAGTTCCAACCTTGTGAAAGGAAGGCGTGGCCCAAAGGCCCAGCCCTATAGAATTTTGGAGCCACCCGACACTCGCTCAGCCCAGAGATTCATGATCGAAGGAAATTTAAGAGGTTCGTGATTTTGAAAGCAAGCTATCATCGTTAAGTCTATGTTACAGTACTAGAACACCTAATTAACGAAAGAAAGAAAGAAAGCAAAGGTGAGAGATATTGGGCAGTGAATGTGCATAAATTTTCACAGATAATACCCAACAATTCCAGATAAATTCTCACGTGACACTAATTGGTCCGAATAGTAGGCCATGGGAACACGCTTCACTCTGATCTAATGGCTTTGGAGCTGCCAGTGAAAGTTCCAAATCAGGTGCTTCGCTTTTGGAAGTGGCCATTGTTAAAGAACTGGACTGGATGTGGAATGATTCCTTAATCCGTAAAGGCGGTACGTCATTACTGAAGGCAAATTCAAGATCCCCAGAATTTCCTTGTACAGGATTTGTGGCGGCGTTAAGATTGATAGGAACAACACTTGTTTTCTTCAACAAAAACTCAGGGAAATTGAAGGGGTCTGGAGGCCTGGAATGAAACTTCTGGTTTGCAAACTTTTCACTCCCCACCTGCCAAGATAAGATTAAATGAAAGAGATTATACGATGAGAAGCTGAGAGTTGAAGTACGATTAACATTTTCGAGCTTGAATGAAAATCTTACATCGAAGAGGCTGGTACGGCGCCTTCTTTTGTTAAGGCTATTCTTTCTAAGGAAATACTTCTGTGCATGGCTGGCTACTTGTGTTGGAGTTCTTGTAGTCACAAAGTTCCTGGAGATCCCTCTCCAGTCACCTTTCCCAAGCTTTTCCAGCCCTACCAGAAAGATCCGATGCTCTTCTTCTGTCCACGGCACACCTATTATAATCATTCGGCAGATTGGACCCAAACTATTAGACAGACTCCATATAAAAACTTAGATCATTAATTAGTAGTAATATAATTATTAGCATCGTAATTTGAAAGAAGAGAATACAAAAGCACAAGTATTCCATTTGGTGGAAATAAAATTCACACAAGATTTCCATGTACCGAGTGCAACATTAAATCGGATACTACTGCTATTAGTATTATTCTACATAGAAAAATAGCTTTTCTGATTGAAGGACAAGGATCTGAGCAGAGAGAGAAGACAGGCAGAATCATTATGTGCCAGGTGCAAAAGTTACAGGAACTTGGTCCAAATTATTAGCTCACCTTTTTTCTTCTCTTGGGTACGAGCAACGAGGCCACCATCATCAGAGAGATAACCAGTGGAAAGCTTGTCAGGATTTTCGTCCATGGTAACATGCGAAGATGTGGAAGAAGAAGGTGATGACAGACAATCCATGCTGAGGCACTTCTTGATCATGGGAAAAGAACCAGATGAAGAAGACAAGTCAAGTTGCACCCCAAACAGCTTCACTCCACTAGGAAGAATCCCTCTATTGCTGCTGCAAGTCCTCGAATTGTGGCCTTTGTTCCCGCAATGTGAGCATTTCCTTCCCATTATTCTCACTAAAACAAGTCCTCCAGCTTCAAGAGCCAACCAACTCTAACATACAAAAAGCAAAGATGCTGAAGACAGAGAGAGAGAGAGAGAGAAAAAGAGATGGAGACAGATCAGAAATCACCAATGACTTTCATGGTCCATGCCATATATAATTAAGAATCGTATGATAGATTTTTTCCCCTTAAGGTTTCTGTAATATCGCGGAAGCAGGTCATCAGGTGCCCTCCTTTGTCTTCCTCCAATTGGATGGAAAACGAAAGATCATCCAATAAATGGTGGGGACCTCGTACAATTTTGTTCTTGTTTCATGCGTACAACGATTGATGTCACGCAAACTTGTCTGAATACAAATTAATAATGGTATGTCTTCAAATTTTTGTCTATAACAGTACAGATATTATTGACTAGTGTGCAAATTAAATCTCAAAAACATTGGTTTTGGATAGAAACATTTTTTGATATTATAAACACATTACTCACCTAATTGTAATCGAATAATATCTCACAATTTTTTTTTTTTAATTTTGTAAAAGATCTAACTTATTCGAAGGGCATATAGTACGATAATTTTTTTTAAAGTACATATATAGACAATGGGATATTAGAACTGAGATAATGAACTTTTTATTGCTATACAGATTGCAATCATAAGAACAATTATTAATGGAGGGTACATTTAGAAAAGGGATGAATAGCCTGGAGGTATATATGAACCTTCCCTTAAGGTGTACGGTGTAGTATTTACTAGATTGAATTTTCGTGCATTCAAGGAAAATAAAGCCAAAAAATGTCTTGAAATGGCTCAATTCACTGCAACCTAAAGGGCACAGTTGTGTGATGGGAGTACTGACTTTGAGCCCCAGAAAAAGATAATAAAAATAAAAATAAAAATAAAGGCGATGCACGTTTTGTTTATGGGAGATCAATAGCCATAAAGAAAAATGTGAGAGGACATTGGTATATTGAGTGAGTGCAAAAATCCACCAAATGTCTCGGAAGTGGGCAGCTAGAAAAGACTTAGATACAGGGAAGAAGAAAAAGAATAGCGTAGAAACCCAAGATGGGGAAGATTTGAGAGAGAAAACAAAGGAGAGAGATTTTGATCAACCAACACCAATTTTTAGTTGAAAAAATATGCCAAAGTTGGACCATTGCTTGCAATATTAGAATTGTACCAAAAAGAAAATATTGCTAACGAAGGTTGGGTGAATTATATTTTCGCTTTGTTCGCCTACTTTTTTTTTTTTTTTGTTTTGTATATGAAGATGAACGAGGGACCCGGCTGGTCTTCGTCATGGGGAAAGGCCACCTTATGAGAAAGCTGATTGGTTTTATTTTAGATAGAAAGTGAAAGTCCTAAACAAGTTTAGTTGGAACATCATATTTTGTCATATGTGGACGAGGATGTTACCAACTTAGACAACCTCGAAACTGCACAACTTATCTTATCCTCATTATTTACGAAAACATTGATATTAAAAAACTGATCAAATTGTCAAAATTAGATATTTAAAGTCAAGATATGTATGATATAAACTTACATAAATTTATGTGAATTAAATATGTATCATTCTTATGTTAAAAAAAATAAAGTTTTAATCTTTTTTTTTTAAATAAATAAAAAGAATATGAACAAGAGCCAATAATACTCTCTACATGATTGTGATCCTACCATCTCCAATAGTAGGAATGCACTGTGAAAGGCACAAATTCCATGGAAAGAACCAATCCAATAGGAAATTAATGGGTTGCGTATGGAGTCGACTCTTATATTAAATTATAATAATGATTAGGTAAACCACAACTTGTTCTCAAGTTTCACACTTAAGTTAGATCTGATTGGTCAATTTTATCACATTGATTAAAATTTAATCAAGTATCCATGACATGAACCTCACTCCATGTTTTCCTTACGTCTGCTTTTGTGAAAAGTGACGTCATGCAAATTTCTAAAGACCTTGGACTTCCGAAAACCTCCATCTACATCCTGCTGTGATCTGGATTCACACCATAAACTCCGAAACCAATAATCTTGAAACTGATATTAACGGCCAAGATTTTTGACTGCTTGCATCAACAAACGCAAAAGCTAAGAAAGGCCAACTGATTGTTTGCATAAAGGAAAAAGAAAAGTATAATTGTATCCACCCCAATTATCTGTTAGTGCGGTTAACAAGCTTTGTATTAGTAATTTATTTAGATTCTCTCTTTCTCAGGAAAGTAGATAGAAAAAGAAAACAATTCATTCCTTTATTACTCTTTTGTCAATATCTTAAATTATTGTTGATAATTTATTCGTCAATATGTATCGTCCATACATATATTGATTCGTATCGTTTTTTTTTTAATATCGTAACGTATCGTATTTAATAAATATATTATATATCAATAAAAAGACATGAATCAATATAAATTCAAATTGATGCACTTGAGCATTTAACTCATTAGTTACTGTATGATCTTCTTACTTAAAAAGTAAGATTCGAATCCCATTCTCTCAATTATCAAAAAAATAATAATAAATTCAAATTGATAATATTAAATTAATATCTAAATCTATTTAAGTTAATTGAGATCATATGATTAGGGTTTATAGATTCTTTTTGGACCTAGATTGTAAATGGGTAAAACATCATTGTTGATGGTAGGTAATTGGGTAAGGACTGAATTAGGAAAGCTTTACAAATTTCTATTTCTGTTTTTAAATTTCATGATTCATATTAGGTCTAAGAATAATTATGTCTATTAACTTTTTAATCAAACTATAATTTATAGACCAAAAGCTGACCGATTCTTACCATCTTTAGAAAGAATAAAAATCTGTAAACACTTACATGATGATCGACAAAACTAATGTAAGCAAATTTATTCCCAATCTGATCATGAGAAGACTCATAATTTGTTCAGGAAAAAAAACCACATGTCATATCCGATGATCCGAAACAATGTAATAATCAGTTGCTTTTGCACAACTAACGCGAGATGCGTGCATGTATGTCTCTGTTCTAATTTTACGATGGCATCCTCGTGTTATCATGTCATATAATAATTACAAGCATTTGTTTGCTATTTTATTTTATTTCACTGACAAGCAATAGTAAAATGAAAACTTCATGCTTTTCACATCACAAGCCCCTTATTTATCTAGAACTCCGTGTCCATTCCCATGACTATGAGCATGTCTTCTCTTTCTTTTCTATTTATTAATTTTATCTTCAAACCTACCTTTTGCAATAGAAAAGCCATCGTTGTTTTTGTCTTTCTATCCACTTTCTCACTTATTTCACACTTCCTTTACATTATATAGCCTTTAGCGAGGCAAAATATAGTGTTGTTAAATAATAAAAAGGTAAGATTGGCAAAACATGACATCGAACCCAATCAAACTAATGATGTTTTTCCATTAGTGCTAAGTTTGATACAACTTTTTACAAAGTCTACAGTACTACGCAAGCAAGCCACTAGTTTTTATGTTAAATAGTGTCTTTTGTAAAAAAAAATAATCCGTGACAACAAAAAGAAACAAACAGTCGAACACTAGACCTAATAATTGTTAGTACTACTATTTTTCTTTAGCACCATTATGGCTTTAGGTTTGAATTATTTTTTCTCTTCAACCTCATCACATGTTAAAACAAATGACGATGACGATAAGAAACCTTTTTCTTGCAATGACAAAATGTACTTCGTGTTACAACCAAAATAACATTGGACTTTTCATTGGGGAATAAATAATCAGTTGATACAGAGCTAGAGTTCCAGATGGCTTTGTGCTCAATGTGAGAAACTTACATCCAACTATATTGTATGATACATTTAAAATCCCAAAACGTAGATTCAAAAAATAAAAAAAAAAATAGTATGAGAAATATCAATTACAATAAATGTCTAATTAAACACCCGCAACTATGATTACATTAAAAACAAACAATTCAAATGGCTGTGAAGAATTATTACAAGGCATATTGCTTCATCTGTTAGTTCTTTTCAGTGGTTAGGTTACCTCATCCCCGTTGCTTTTTGAGGCGGCTCAAATCAAGTTGTCGATCTATGTAGTAGGCCAAAAATAATCAGAAACAATTCTGGACGAGCTCTGTTCAAGAGATCATTCAGTAGTTTTCATCTGCGCTGTGGCAAAAGCTGACAAGGTTGAAAAATGCCTGTCAGGTAATAGAGATTTTTCTTCCCTGTTAGTTTACATGGTATAATTACGAATCATGAGATTCTTGGGCCATCAAAATAATGCGATGCTTTCCACTGTCAGAACGGAGGCTATCTGCTTTAATTCCAACCTGGAAAAGGTATTTATTTGAGTTACCTGTAGAAATTAGACATGAGCCTTCCCAACACTTGAAACTAGTAATTACCTCAATGGAACTTTCTCTCTCCGGGGAGAACCATCGTAAGAGCACCCCAAGATGCAGTATGGCAGGTATTAGCTTGAACAGCAGAGGAGTTGTCACCTGTAGATATTAAGTAGACTCAGAAAGCTAAAAAGCCTATTACTACAAAAATAACCTTCGACTGCATATGCATACATTTATCGTTTTTCTCTTTCGTAACATCTTCCTATTTTTTTGCAAAAAAATTTCTTATCACCTCGCTTGACACAATTGAAGGAATACCATACAAATAATGCCACGCAACAATCGTACCAGGCTAAGTGCTGTTGTCCCAAGAAGTAGCAGGTACAGTTTCCCCTGTTATGGTCAAGATTTCAGTTACAAAGTAGATTATAATGCCCACAAACTATGTTTAATATCACAAACTTCCCTCAGAAAGGGATGTTTTATTTTTACCCATCTTGCCTAAGCAACAGTAAGATGAACTTGAATAGTAGCACTGACCTCGACGAGATGGAGATTAGAAGCACGGCTGAGAAGAACAAATGCAAATTCTCCTATCTGTGCCAGAGACATTCCAACCTGCACATGTAAAGCAACTCAAGTTACTCTAACTAGTGAAAACTTCAGATATATATACAATCGAGTACACATCAAATAAAATCTTACAAGCAATGAAGTCTTGTTGTTGTAGCCAAAACCCTTGACAACCAAGGCAATTATTATTGTTTTTATGGTGATAACCAATATAACAGATGCAAGTAAGATATCAACGTGGTTCCAGAGAAAATGAACATGGATCAGCATCCCAATACTGGCAAGGAAGAGAGCAGCGAAAAAATTGCGAATGGGTTCAATCTGCACAGCGAGATTAACTTCAATTGTGGGAATACTAGAAGGATAGACTGATAATACCATCCAATCTAAATGTCAGAAGCCCCAAAATAATTCAAAGGGAAAAAGAAGATAACTGTTTTGCACATTTTGAGTTAGTTCATAGTCCTGCTAATTATAAACCGATGTCATAGAAAACTAAGTCTGTTGCTTTAGTCCACAAAAATTACAGAGAACATGATCACATGTACAAGCACAAATCTCTCTTTCCCCTTCCCACGACTAATGTGAACGTTTGTCGAGAGGTGGGATGGAAGAAATCTAGGATTCTAGGATAAAGACCAAAACAGAAAAGTTGGAGAAAAACCACTTCTGTAAATGGTTGCTCATTCCTGACACCCACAAAATTTTAGATGACAGAAAAGATTACGACTTTGTTTATCTCATAAATATTGCAATGCGCCAGGCACACAAAATGTATACAATATCATGATAGAATGGAGTGTGTAAAGTAAAATGTAAACTTAACTTGTTCAAGTGTATGTTGGGCCAGATCGGTTGTTGATATCATCACTCCAGCAGCAAATGAACCCAATTCTAAGCTGAGCCCCAGCTTGTCACTACACTGAAATTTACACAATCAATTAAATAAAAGTTCCAAAGCACAATTTGCAGATGTCTGACTGGCTTAAATTACTTTAACAAACAATTGAGATCAGCAACCGCATGATTTCTTTCCCCCTTTCCGTATCTTAAAGAAAAGACTTAAAAAGTAGTTGTGCATGTAATGTACCAGCAGAATTCCAATTGTCTATGGCATAATGCCTGAATCTAAAACATTATTCATAAGGCCTTTTCTTAAAGCAATTATCAAATCAAATACGTTCTAAAGCATTCAAAGTGCAACATTGGTATGAGCGTAAAATTGAGTACTTCTACACTTTGAATCTCATCCAGATGCCAAAAAACTATGTCTCTGGTTAACATTACACACGCACACACACACACACACACACACACACACATATATATATATATATATATATATTTCTGCAAGGACAGTTGAGCATCAGTATTTAAACATCAGAAGGTTAGGCTTCATCACAAGCTCTGCGTGTCAGAGGTTCACATGTCAACAAATAGTATGGACAATGGTATAGTGAAAATTCTCAAAAGATAAAAGTAGCAGCATTATTATGAATCAAGGAGGTTTTTCAGTGGATATACAAAATAACAAGATGCTTGACAAAGTGAGAGTTAAAAGAAGGCAAATCAAGAAGAACCAAGAAACAAACCCAGGCAACAAGTAAGCAGAATGCCACGGATGCCAGTTGATAAAGTTCATTGGTCTGCACAGATAAGAGGTATAACACAAGTCATATCAAGACATGAATCTCACTCACACATATGCATGTTTTCACAATCATACAGTGCAAAAAAATTCAGTATGTGATTATGTCCACAGAGGAAAATACATACCTGTGATGAAAGGCTTATCATCAGTTTAAGCAACCAAGGAAGGCAGGTACGGGACAATATTGACAAAACAGCCAAAAATGCAAGCAACATGACCAACCTGGTTAATAGAATATTTAGTGTTAAAAAGTAACTCAATACTCCGCACCTAAAAATGCCAAAAAAGACCAGGAATGGAGAAAAAGATAAAGAGGAAAAACAAGAACTTATAGTCTTCATCGTAATCCAAGCCCCATTTCCACTTTTTATACCATCACAAACATAAGGCATCAAAACTTGATGAATCAAAACGATAATATCTTTGAATTCTGATCAAAATTATGGGTGCTTAAAGGATACATATTTGAACTGAATGATGATCTATCTTTCTAGTTTTAGGTGAAACTGTTCATGAATCTAACAAAGAGTGTGAGGAACCATGCACTCAATGAAAAGCTAAGCCTAATCATTAATCACATATTTCCCCTTTTTATGGCATCTAAAAGACATGATAAGACCCATTGACATTTATCAACTAACACAGAGAACGAAAGAAAGATGAAACATGGAATGTGACACTTCTGCTATTTTTCCTCTTACAGTTTAGTCATCGATATTACTCCTTGAAAAACACCAGAAGTTCCACCAAGAACTGGAAGCAACGCAAATAGCAATCCCACAGCACAATCCTGCTAAGATAAAAACTTCTGAGGACACCAGGGTAACTGAAAAAGAAACAGGAATTCAAGAATAAGACAATGGGTGGGTTGAAGGAATCAATACCTGCAGAATAAGTGTGCCAATGGTGACTTGGCCATGAAGCATATTGGTAGAATTCTTCTCCATCAAAAATTTAAGCACCTGAAATTGTAAAATAAAAAGACAACATTAAAACCTCAAATACTAAAAAACAATAAAGGTCGATATAAAGGGTGTGATGACTCATGTGTGACGTGTATGCATATGAGTGCTTATCAGTAAGTGCAAGTATGAATGTGTAGGCGTGGTAGGTGTCTCTGCAAGATTAGCACTGAATTTTACCACAGCGGTTGAAGACATTGAAAGGAATACACCAACAAATACACCCTCTGAAAGTCTACCACCACATAACTGCAAACAGCACCCAATTAGAACTGCAGGATTCATAATTAGAAATGAGGTATAACATGTCTATAATAACAAGAGAGACAAGAAATATAACATGTTAGCACCAAAGCATGTAACCATATTCAGCAAAAGAAAATCATACCGACAAAAGCCAACTAAAAATTAGATTTGACGTCAAGAAGCAGGAAACATTTAGCTTTTGAACACCATAGCAGCAAAAGCCTCTTTATGATCCGATATGATGTGAAATGATGCTACATTACTACAGATATTTTTTTTTCCCTTTTAATTAATTTACATCCAGCATGTGTAACCTCAGTAACCTCAAATTCACGTAAGGCGGTGAAATCACTTAATAAGGATTAATGAACCAACACCCACATAGACTATAGAAAAAATTATAAGACATACTGAAGCTGAAATTCCACAGAGGCACATAAATAGAATTATCTGGAGTAGCCCTCCTAGGACAGCAACTGCTCGTACAACTCGAAGCTTAAAATAAGATGGATGAAGTTAAGAGGCATAATATGAACAATGGTTTTAAGACCAGTATCAAAATAGAAAAAAATAGGTTCAGACACATAAGCCAACCTTTGCAATGGAGAACTCTAGGCCCAATGCAAAAAGAAGAAAAATCACACCAAATTGAGCTACTGTTTCAACCTGTAAAAACCAATTCACATGAAAAAGAAAAATAAAAGCTATTAAATTTATGACAGTAAGATACAGGAATACACCAATAAACATGGGATTCAAATGGCATAGCCTGCCATGCACTATGATCATAACTCTAGCAAATATATTGTAGGGAAATATCAGATTTCCAAGCCATCCACAAGAAAGACTAGACAATTTAATTTCAGTTGCTAACAATTGTACAACAGAGGGTAATCACATAATATTAATTACTGGCACTTAAAACCATCGCCTCTAGGTTCTACAACAATAACTTTTCATAATAAGGGCTCCCTGTGCCAAAAGAGTAAACTATAATATTATGATCAAGAAACCATCATTCAGAACAGTTACATGTGATTCAATAAATAAGCCATCAATGTTGAGAGTAAAATTGCAATGAAGTAAACAACATACTTGCACCATTTCACTGACAAAGCTAAAACCCCCAGGTCCAATGAGTGATCCTGCCAACAAATATCCAGTAATCACCTGTGAAATATGTCACAGTCAACCAATATATATGAAATTAGTACACCAAGACTCTCAGGTAGATCTTAACATTGAAGTCCAAAATTAGCTAAGCTTATCAATATAATCAGACCGGTTGTCCAGCACAAGCAAATGCAATGCCACCGCAAGTTGCAGACACGATGACAACTACCAAATCTGATATCAGTCTACATGGCATAAGCAAAAAAGCTCAGCTTATTAGTTGAATGTAAAAAGAAACTTCAATGAAACTGAAGATAATAAAAAGTTACCTTAAGTCAAGCTGTAAGACTGGAAATTTTGATTTAAAATTAGATATAATGAAGACATTGTCCTGCAAAAAACAACCCTCTCAGGCTTGAAGTACGACTATATACTGCAACATGAAATTTAAAGTGAACCAATCTAACCTTTCGATCGATCAACATAGGTGTATCTTCTGCTCTGTTATCATTCTCTAGATTGAAAACATCATGAAGTTGAAATGATCTAAAAGGAGGTTGCAAAAGGGGTGAGAGACCTGCACGTTTCTAATTATTTACAAAGAAAATATGGTCTGGAAATAATTCGATTCTTTTATCATCATAAAAGAAACTTACATTCTTCTATTGAACAACAAAAGTAATTAGAACTCAAAAGCTACAATTTGACATCAACTAATTAATAAAGAGAAGCACATACTTTTCCTCTTTTGTATCATTTTTCTTCGTCTTAACCCTGGCTACAGTTTCCAAAACAGCCTGATCAACAAACAAATGTAAAATAAATTAGGCTCAGCAAGTTATTCAAACTGAAAAGATAATCAAAAGAACTAGTACCACCAACCTGCTGTTCTGCTACACTGTTGTTGAAACTTCCGGCATCATCATTTACTGTCAGCAATAGTAAAAGAAAATGATGATAAAAGGTCGGAATTAGTATATTCTTTGGATTTATACTCTTGTGGAGGATAAGGGAAAAATAACAGCCTAAGACTCCAAAATAAGAATTCAAGCCAAACATTTTTGGAAGCCTTTAAAAACTTGATTTTTTTTTCCTTCAATGTTGAATTATCCACAGCAACTATTCAAAAATCCAAAGAACACATCTGAGTATGCCTTAGTATGAAGTATCAGATCCCATGAAGTTTTGCAGTACGGCAAGGTTTAACAAATTTAAGCTAGAATAATTAACACTTAATTAAAAAAGCTAAAACTAGCAAATCTAGTTTTAAAGAATTTAGACAAATGAACTCTCATTAAATCTTTAAGATCTTATAAAACATGCAATGAAACAGAGATCATAACCCGATAATAGATCCTGCTAGAAACAGAAAAAATTAATTGCTATAATTATACAAAGAACTAGCATAAACAAGTATAATTAAGTTGAATATGTTATTTAGTAAGGTTTTGATTCCTGGATTTAAGGTCTAAACCCTAATCTAAGAAAAATCAGATAGAAAGAAAGGACAGTACCCTCGTTTTGTTCGTTCTCGGTGAACTCCTTCTCCAGAGCTCGATCGATGATGGCGGCAAAGGTGCCGTCCTTCGGTTTAGTTATAGAGGAGGCATTAGAGACGGTGGCGTTCGAGTCGTCGTCTAAGCGATCCGACTCAATGAGTTGTTGTTGCTGAGCGAGTGAAAACGAAGCCAAGCAAAAAAGAGTAAAGAAGAAGAAAGCAATAAGCTCATAGGAGGAGGAGGAGACTGATCTTCTCAACATTTGGAACGACGCCCCCGGCGACATGTTACGAGCCTGTGCTTTTTGCTGCTGATGCAACTAGAGAACGAGAGAGTAACTGTCTTCGGCGCAAGTTGGTGCCAGAGAGAGGAAATGATGAGAGAGATTGAAAGGGACAGGCAATGAAAATTTTGGAAGGATGGAGGCGCGACGGTAGATGTAAAAGAGAGAAAAAAAAGGACACTGAAAATAAACGGGAGAGAAGGGGAGAGTGCTTAATAGCAGTACGGCAGAAGAGTTCTTGGGAGTCAACTTGTCGTCATCATTAATTAAGATTTAACAAAGATTAGGATACACTTATTGTCTTCGCAATTTTCTTTTATTTTATTTTCGTTTCTTGGGAGGACCAAGATTTCAAACTGTTTTTCTTATTAAAGCTTAGACATGGATAATAATTTTTTAAATAATTTAATGAAATTTAATTTTAATAATTGTTCATTAATAAAAGCCTAAACTCATTAGGAAGGGAGGTTAGTTAGAGTGGCGTAGATCTCATGAAAGTAGGACGGCCTCCCATTAGGCAGGAGAACAAGAGAGCAAATTTATTTTCAATTTTTGTTTCTTTTTAATCAAAAAAATATATAGATATAATATTTACAAAAATCTCTTAAATTATTTTAAAAAATTCATACAAACCTTTATTCTCTTATTCGTTCAATCAAATTATTCTACCTTTATTTTGAATTAAGTAAATTTTATATTTTTATTTTGAGATAAATAAAATTTAATATTAATGATTGAACTAATCAAAATATTATTTTTTATTTTATATAACGTGACATGTTAATGTATTATAATTAATAATTATATAATATATTGATATATCATTATTAATAATAACATGTTAATTTAATATGATAATATAACTATTAACAATCTTTATTTTTCACGTTCACATCAAATCATGATAAATAATATTTTAATTAATAATAATTAATTAATTATTAATTATAAAAACTTATATAATTTTAAAATCAAAATATAAAAATTTGATCAAATATAATAAAAATATAAAAAAATTCAAAATTTTTTGAATAATTTAAAATTTTATTCAAGCAGTATACTAAATATATATTTATATTATTTTTATAGTTATTTTCAAGCTACTAAATAAATAAATTTGTCAGTAACAATCTTGGAAAAGCATTGTTTTTGTTGATTTGCCCACTAAAGAGAAACCTCCCAACAGAAAATTTGGATTTGCCAACGTACCTTGAACAAAGCTTTTGCCATTTATGTTTGACCATTTAACAAGTTACTATTATCCCATTAAGTTAAATTTATTTTAATTTTGATGAAACTTTTAAGCAAAAAAATCCGAAATGAATGAAGCAGTTCCGATCTGACGGCATATCCAATGCAGCAATAAAACATCGGCCCGACCTACATTCTGTAGTAGAGATCTCGTCTCGCTTGTCTGTTGGAGTCTAGACACAGGTCGATAAACGGCCAGATCGCGGCAGGCAAATGGACCGACCGCCCACTAAAATGAGCTTATATTACGTTTTCTTTGTAAATATTACAAGCTTTTAGATATATCAAAGAAGTTTCTTCATTTATCACTTGTTCAGTTAATCCTAAGGGGCAAGGAAGACAAGTAGGGGGCAAAGCTAATCCCATGCAAAATTATAAACATTACAACCTTCTATAATCTTAACCAATCTTTGGGTCATAGCCGTTAATATTAGACACAACCGCAAGGTTAACTACTTGCGCGAAGAACTACCAAGACATATTCAAGCTCCTATGTGCATTTTTGCTACATAAAACTCACACTTCTGTCTCCTAATTTTCTCACCCTTGTTGCTTGCTTACTCAGAAGGATGACGTCCAGTCACAAACTCGTTTCATTTTTGTGCAAGGAACCCAGCATTCATGCCTTGAAATTCTTCAGGGGAACTGGACTGTTATAGTAGTAAAAGGGGACCTTATGTCATTTATCTTCTTCGTTGGCGACTTGTTATATCTATCAATCCTTTCCTTGATAGGTTTATTATGGAATCTGCTATGACTCTGGCACTCGATTTCATATAGCCACCTGAGACAGGAAAAAGCGAAATGGAAGTTTGTTAGGATGGATTCTCCAGGAAGCTCAAACAAATTCTACCATGTGTCCTCTATGCATCATCTCAGGTTGTGGATATCTCAGGACGTCAGCAATCTCAAACCTAGCTTCATTCCACATTCTTGTTGATAGACAATGGAAAATAAATAAACAATTCTTTCTACTTTTTTTGCAGTTTGTTCCCCTCTAAAACAAAGGGTAAGCAGGAGAACTACATCTTGGCAGCTGAAAAAAGGACCAACATCAATTACCAAGCGAAATTATTATTATTTCATACTAAACCTAAAGAGGGCTGAGGTTCAAGGCTAGTTGGCTTCTGTGTACATACACATGGAGGAAAAAGAAATTGTCAATCACAGAAAAAGCAGCATCTTTTGCCTTTGCAAGGCATATTGAGGCCATCTATTTTCCCATCCAGTACAGGAATGAGTAATTATTAGGGACCAATATTTTTCTTTAATTAGTGATTTTCGTCTTACCATGCATCCAAGAAGATGAAATCCTAGAATAACTCATATCTAGAAACATGAGTTATAGAATATGTACTGAAGAGGAACATGATCAACAAGCTCACAAGACCAGGCAGAGGATCAGAATCAAAAGATGGTCCTTGGCTGAAGAGAATCAAGTTTGCCCAAAACACAGATAAGTTATAGACTGTAGAAAAGTAAGTCTCAAATCTCTTTCTAGTGTGCATGCAGATACATGTATTTGTTGTCTGTATACAAGCATAAACATAAAGCTTCATAGACACTGTACCTGAAGTGACCATGACAAGAGGGATACTTCTCTCCCGAGCAAACCTGAAGACCTTCTCATCTCTTTGGACTACCCCATCTGGCATAACCTGAACAAGCAAACCAATAGCCATAAGTCAGAACACAATAATATTAATTATGCAAAGATGAACTATCCAACAACCAAATATATTTTAAAAACAAAAATGTTAAGTATATTTCATTGAATGCCCTAAAAATTGAAAGGGCATATAAATGAACCGTCTTAAACACCTCTTTTGGTTGTATTTGTCTCCAACTTCTTAACATTTTGTCTGTATCCTTTTTCTATATACCATTTCATCCATTAGCTGCATGCACATATATTCAGGAATGTGCCAACCAGCCATAAAGAACTGCATCCCCAATGTCTTACAGGTTTTTCTATAGTTACCCAACAGTTAAGATCCACAAAATTATAGATGTAGCTTTCTATTCCATGCATCCTTAAATCTATGTTAACATTGCTTTTAATTGCACTCGTCAGTCCACCTTGGCTGAAGAAGAAAATCAATACTAGATTCAAATATTAATAACAGTTGTTTCAGTAGGAATGTTATGGTATCAATTTCTAATTACTTCAACATTTCTCTCTTAAGTTTTATACGATAATCTTACAAATCCTCATTGCTACAGTTCTGCTGCAACTTTGATTCAGAAATAGTTATTGAACTGAAAACATGACGCACAATAAATGAAGGCTTTTCTTTCACAGCTCAATGTAAAAGGAAAGGACATTTTCTTCTGCTTCTAATGGACTGAAGATGCATCCTCACCAATGCAGCTCTCGGTTCAGTTTAACTATAAGCTGGCAAGTGAAGCTTTGCAGAGGTCACAGGGCGAGTAATACAAAATTTTTATAAATCAGCATAACCATGTTCGTAGATAATATGAGGTAAAATTTACACAGATATGTTCCTTCCACCAAATTCCTTCTTTCTATATGATATTTTAGGCTGCTTTCTCAGCCTATCATCAGAAGGACAATTCTCTACGAAAAGTTAAGCTGAGTTGCCAAATCAGAGCCAATTCATAGAGTGCAGTAAGGATCTCATTTACTTCTTGCAAAAGAAGAAAAAGTACTGGACAAATCGAATAAAAAACACAAAAATTAAGAATATAGATCCAATGATGAATTTACCTTTAACCCACCAAGTGGATCTCCATCAAGGATATCGGTGCCCGCATTGTAAACAATTAACTCAGGGGCAAAATTACGCCTAGCTTCCTAACATTTACAACCAATAACTGCAGTGTGTAATAGCTTTAGAAGGAACTTTTTACTAGACTATTTATTAAATAAAATTAGTTAAATATAAAAAATAATTAAAAAGAAAGAGGGAATGAAAAGAGACAAAAACACAAAGCAAGAGATGAAGTACAAGTTCGCAAAAATGCTGATGAAATCATGGATGCATGCGAAGTATCGTGCATTGTGATAACAATAAATAAAAGAATAGATGAAGAGACACATTAAAAGTAGTAAATGCATTTCAAAAAGTATGACCCTAAAGGGGAAAATGATGGAAAGTTAAACTAAAAAACTTGTGAACTATCATATAAAATGGGACGAATTGCTGGAGAAAAAACATCAGGGAATGATATAAAAGTGTCACCAGATCAATTAACAGCATATGTGAGCATCAGAATTGAGAAGAGAAGGTCCAACACAAAACAAGACCTGAAGCAGGTTAAGGATAGCTGAATCTATACCTCAAGCGCTTTATCTAATTCCTTCAAGTACTTATCTGTTGTTGTCCCACTCTGTTGACATACAGGAAAATTAAATCAGCTAAAGACCCAGCCAGCAATAAACTAACTTCATCAATAAGATGCCAGAGGCCCACCACTATTTCAACCTTCTGCGTGATATAATTCCTTGCTTCCATATCCTGATTAAGGGTTTAAAGAAAGAAAAATACAACCAGAAAGTGAGGAAAACGAACAGCATTGATTGAAGCCAAAACTTACTGCATATACTAAAATTAACAGTTACAAGTAGGAAACAAAATATAGTTTAGGAAGAGGCTGTACACAGATGAAGTTAGAGAAGATATAGTACAAATTTACATAGCAACACTTACAAATGGGTATATTTCAGGGTTGTACATATCCAGAATATATACACGCCCTGTCAGTTTAAAGATGAATACACGATCATTTAAATTTCAAAAGAGCATCAAATTAAAGCACCATTAGGGAAAATAAGCATCCATACCATCATTCGCAAAATCCGTTTCATGACCATTTCCTTGATGTGCATCTAGATCAATTATCATCACCCTGAAAAAATATTGCAAAATACAAGGAACATAGCCCATTCTTAGAAGGTGATTGTCAACTGAGGAGTTGTGATTTGGATGCAACAAGTTGCAAGGGCTGCATTTATTACTTTTAAGCTTCAAGTTTTATTACCTTGATATATCTAACCGAACAAAAGCAAAATGAATGCAAAGAGAAATGTCCGCATATGCACAAAATCCACCTCCCCTTCCACTAGAACAATGATGAAACCCTCCCCCAACATTGATAGCCCATCCTTGATCCTTTGCAAGCTTTGCCGCCAAAATAGTTCCACCCACCTGTAGTAATATAATCAGATTAATCCTAGTCCAAAGAAAACTCAAACTCCATTCTGAAAAAAAAATTATGTAATTAGCTCCAAGACAGATAATGACTTCACCTGCTTGCGGAAGGGAGAAAGAACTTTCATCTGAACCAAAAAATTGGGCAATATTGCTATTGGAGGAACCTACACAACACACTACTTTGAATCAATCAAGAAGAATAGTAACATCATACGAAACTACTAAATCCTCAGCCAAGACCATCAAACAATAACAGACACAGCCAGTAAAATTTAAACGGGCATACAAAGACATTCCCTGAAAACAAATTCATAAAAGATAAACCAAGTCATCATGCCCATGCTATTTTTCTTAATAATCCCATTTTTAAGCAGCATCATACAAACAAACTTGATAATTGCAACGAAATAAATAAACTCCAAGAAAGCAAAAATTAACTGCGTACAAGAACAAACAAAATGATTGCAGAAGGAAATACTAAAAAGTATACCTCAGCTATCATGGCAACATTCATGCTGCTCTTCAAGCTATTCAGGTATGCTTCCATATGCACCTTTTCAAAGATTATCAAAAAAATTAAGCATAACGAATACTGGTTACAGCACCTACTTCAGACAGATATCAAATTAACTAAAATTTGTCCAGCCTATTTTTATTATTTTACCTCAATATATGTCCAGCCTCAATGAATATAAACATAGAGAGGGGCAAAATTATAATTACCACAAGCAGATCATCTCTTGAAGCTTCCTGTGGCTCAACAATAGAATTTTTCTGCAGGTGACCTTCAGAAATGAGGAACCGGCATACTCGGCCCCATTTTGAAGAATCAAATGGATGCCTACATCAATTTCAAATAACTAACTCGTTCTTAAAACTAACTGAATAACGAGAAAAAGAAACATATAAAATACTTCAAAGAAATGAAAATTCAAATTCAAATTATCTTACAGTTTCTCAATTCCAAGGAAACTGATATCGTAGTAAGACGAGTAGATAATCGGAACCTGTTTTTTTTTTTTTTTGTTAAGTTAGAGTTCAGTAATTCGAGTTAGCAAAGAAAAATAGGCAATAATAGAATTGTTTTTTTAATTATTGGCAAAAGGTATAGTACCTTGGAAGGAATTACGTGGAAATAGAGCTTGCTAGAGTTAATTCGTTTACGGCGGAGAGTTTCAGCATCGGCTTTGGAAGCGGAAGAAGACCAAGACGAAGACATTGAGAGGGAGAAAATACAGCGATACAAAACGAATGGAGTGGCAAATATAAAAAACAAATATAACGTTGATTTGCACATATTCCTAGTTGACTCGGCGATCTTTGGTATGACTCGGATCTTCAAATGAGAGAAAAGCATAAGTCAATGCGTTGGTCTCAAGCTTTTAAAATTCGATTCCACGATAGGTGGCAAGCCGTAGCGTAAAGTAGAGGCGCTTGGAATAAAGAAAAGCATTTTTTCTTTTTTTTGCTAAATGGTTTGGATAAAGATGACATAGCAGTATATTAACATTACAACTGGCATTTGCCTGCCCGCTAGTCCATCCCATCCGCGGCCCAAGGAAAACGGTAAATGGGTATCTAACAAAATAATAACGACTGCGGAACGTTTGAAGTTTCTTTCTTCGAAGCCCAAATCGGTCGAAGAGGCCCAATATTAGCAGTATAAATGTTTTATCAAATTATGTAAAGAGTTCTTATACTTTATTAAAATAATAAATTTAATTTTTCTATAATAATTTATAAAAATTAAGTCTTTATATTTTTCAAAATTAACAATATCAATCCACTGTATTAAAAATTTTCTATTATTTATATTGATATAACATTTGATTTGATTGTGTTGATGTGATATTTTCTTGTTGATATAGTATTAAATTATAACATATAACAATGATGTAATATTTCACAAGTGATGTAATAGTAGTGCCGATATAACATGATTAAACACTAATATGGATTTTATTAGTGCGGACATAAAATTATTTAGTATGAGTTAATGATTTTTAATAAGATTAGAAAAAAAATTAAAATTACAAATAAATTTTTAGAATTTATGGAAAGAATATTGTGAGATAGAGAAGAATTGAATTTTTATATTTCATAATATCAAATAGTGAATAGTGTGCTATAAAATAGATAAAAAAATGTCACGTCATCATTAATAGATCATCATATTTAATATCACATTAACCAGAAAATGTTATGTCAGTATAAATAACAAAAAAATTTAATATTACCAACAATTAAATTAATATTTCAATTATAGAAAATATAAGAACTCAATTTTTATAAATTATTGTACATTGACTAAATTCTCCATTTTACTATAGTACATGGACTAATTACATAGTTTAATCTAAAATTATTTTTATAAAATTATATGTATTAATAAAAATTAAGATAAAATACATTAACATCTTCAACTTTTATCCATAATTGCATAAGGATCCAATAGTTTTTAAAATAGACAATCCTCCAAAAAAAATATTTTCATTGGACACATAAGTCTTGCCATTAGTCAATTTTCAATGTTTCTATTAGGTTGATGATATGACAATTTTTTTAAAATAATTTCACCTTTCATTAATTTAAAAAATTACTATTATATAAACAATATTTTTCATTTTCAATTTTTTTTCTCTCCTTTCAAAAAAACAAAGCTCTCTATTCGACCACCTCGCCGTTGGCAATGCTCTCCAAGGGAGCATTGATTCGGTGCTCCCCATCTGATGCTCCCCATGGGAGTTTGAGATATGGGGTGCATGGTTAAATCTCATGCTCTCCTGAGGAGATCCGATCAAATTTGGCATTTCTATACTAGATTCGGTTGCAGGGTGATTAGTCAATGTAAGGGAGCGTTGTCAATCGATCAAAGAGAAAAAAAAATAGTGAAAAAGAAAATATTTTAGACATTTCATGAGACATTAACACTGTTTAAACGTTTAGAGCATACTGTTTATTTTAAATATTAATAAATTTATGTGTAATTATGATCAAAAATTAAAAATATGAATGTGTTTTACCCTAAAAATTATAATTACTAAATCGAATACATACATAAGAACCCTAAACAAATCAAAAAAATATAAAATTAGACAAAACTCACATAGAAATTTAAATTTTATATTTATTTGATATGTGAAATCATATGAAGGCTGTCTTAAGGATTCTACATTCATTCTTTTTCAAATACAAAGTTTAAAATAATATTAACTTATATATGTGTGTGTATTTCTCTTGCAAATCATCAAAATTTAAGTCATTATTATAGACACAATATTGAATTTAAGTACTATAACTGAGAAGTATATATATCTAAGTGTACGAGATGCTTTATGATTAAGCGAACGTTTTTAAATTATTAATCTAAATTTTACAAAATTAATAATCGATTGAAACTAATCGAATCATGATCGATTTTAATTTGATCAATTTTTTTTATAATCGGTTGATTTTGATCAGTTATTTTATAATAACGATTTAGTCAATTTTAGTTTCTCCCGAAAATAAAATCCTATATCCATCTATATATCCCAAAAAAAAAAAAAGGAAAACGAGAGAAGTAGATCAGACATAGCAGCATCATGGTATACTAAAATGCCTCAAAAATTTGGGGTCATTATCCTTCCAAATGAAAGGGCCCCGTCATCCCTTATCTACAACCGTCCTAGTATGGATTCTTACGTTTTTTCTTCATCGAAACCTTATCAAGATTATCAAGCCATAATGCCCAAAGCGAAATCAACTCTTTGGTTGGGCATTTTATCCAAACAATAACGGCAATGTGGATTTTGAAATGTTATACGGATTATAGAAGCAAAAACGTGTAAACCTGCCATACATTTTTTGTTCAATCTTTCATTAATGGTGAAGTTGGGATGGTATTCAAGGTCAAGTTTATAATAATGATAATGCGATGCTGAATTTCCAATGGCTTTGTATTGCAAATTTGACGACGTATTATACTCCTAGTCATCTCAATTTGACAATGTTATCATACATAGTGGAAGTTCTTCAAAATGTTGACGTAATCAACACCGCAGTAAATCTACCTGTACGCAATTTTAATTTCTAGAGCCATTATTCGCTTTATTCAAACGTTTATATCACAACATGACGATACTTATAGGCTTGTGTCGGTGATTGCAACTTTGGGTTTGTCTTATTTTTATGTACAAATTAGCTAATGTATCAACTAATGTTCCATTTGGATTATTAGTCCACAAATTTGGATTAACTAAAATTCTTTTATATACAAATTTCAATTATTATTCTACATATCATCAATAGAATTAGCAAGATTAATATCTTATTAAATGACTTTTTTTTTTTATACAGGTATCCTAATGAAGTATGTAGCAACCTCTAATCTTGTCTGTAAAATGTTAAAGTTTCAACAATAGTGTATAAAATAATTTTTCTTTAAAACATTTAAATTAAAAATTTCAAATGATTATCATATCCGGACATGTAAATCGAAGGTGACAAATTAAGTATATCTTTGGACCCAGAGAAGTAAAATAAAAGAAAAAGAAAAGATGCTTCCAATCATGTTAATTCAAAAAGTTAGATTACCATGTTAATCCCATAAATGATTGGCATTTGAACAATAGTTCTCCTATTCGATATCGGACTTAATTGGTCCTCCTGCTTTAACTAGGCCTCAAAACCAAATGATTAATATTAATTGAAAATTAATTATGATCATCAGTGACTCTAATTAAGCTTACCGCATAGAAAATTGCATGGCCTATTTTTGTAAGTGGTAACCGGATCATATGCACAAGCTATGGTCGGCTGCGCTTAATTATAACGCCAAGTAATGTCCTAAAAGGATAAAATGATACCACCAAGCAATCGGTTGTTATTAACCACGAAACCAAATAATTAATGCGGGCAAAACACCTGTGGCCACCGTATTTTAATTTAAATCAAATTAATTAGTGCTTGCATTATTGCTAATAAAAAAATATTTCCACACTAATCTTGGACAAATATTTGTATTTATTTTATTTCTCCTCATTAACAAAAGCGAAAGATGATTGGTTCAGAAGCTTTAAGTGATTCTCCAGTTCTTCCTCGGACTATAATTCAAATCCATAAGTTATTTATATAATTTTTTTATTAAGCTCAATTAATAAGTTTCTCTCTAGTGACAACAACGTATGCTTTCACTATCTCATTGTTGTTTAAATGTAATTAGAAGAATATAATTTACATAAAAAATTTGTGTGCTTTAATGAGTCTAGATTAAAACATTACATTGTTTTTAAGTAATTAAATCCTGTTGTGTTGTTGTTAAGGCTTTTTTTGTGTTATAATTATAAGAAAGGAGATTTGAATTTTATTTTTTAAAAAAAGAGATCATTAATCAATCAATGAGTTAAATGCTCGAATGTTTTATTGTTGTTAAGGTTAATGACAATATATCTATACACTTAAACAAAAAGATTCATAAAATTACAAACAATAAATTTGAAAATTTGACTGAAATTTTATTTTTTTCAAAAGTGAAAATAATATATGGTTTCACATTTCATTTGTATACCTTCTTAATTTAAAATGCTTGCATTACAAGAAAATATAAAAAATTTGCACAGAACATTAAAGTTTAAATATGTACCAAATTTTCAAAGATGTCATCTTCAAAGTAGTAGTTAGCCAAATAATTGAGAAAATAAAAAACAGAATGTAAGAGGAAATTTTGGAATGTTGCAAGAGGGATACTTCCCCTGTAATTTAATTATATGTGAAGACATCCCAACGTTTGGTACAAGAAAAACTAAGGAAATGTCTTCTCATTGCAATGTGCTTACAGTAGCCGCAACATAAAAATCATTTACAATCCCCAACAATCGCAGAGGTTAGCATAACCTCACTCAACCTCTCAGAAGATCTAGTCAACAGGACATAAAAACCAAGGAACCCCTGTACAACAAAACTATTCATTCACAAGTTAGGCCAAAACCCGAGAAGTCAGCATGAAGGGAAAGAGGATTAAAGAGAGAAGAAAAGGAAGGGAAAGAGAAAAAGAAAAGGAAAAATATTTTTGCCTCGTGGAAATTGACTAAAATTCTTAAAATGAAAAACACTTATCACATTTTTAAAATAATTTTTTATTATTACATCCGATTAAACTCATAAAATATTATTTTTATTTATTAAAACTCTTATTTTACATAAATTTCACTAAAATTCATCAATTATGTTAAGTCAACACCTGTTTATAAATAAATACGTATAAAATATATTGTATGCTTTTAAAAGGGATTGAACCTTAACTATGCTCTTGAACAATTAAAAATTTTGTTGATTTAAATCTTTTTTTAAATATTATATGAAAATAAATTATATTTATTTAAACAATTCAAATATAAACTTAATATGAACTTATTACCACTTTGAATTTTATTGGTTTAATCTATCTTTATTTTTTATATTGTTTTATTTAAACAATTAAAATTATAAACTTCTTCCTAATATATATATATATATATATATTATTAAAAACATTTACTATTTTTTTTTAAAAAAATCATTAGCCAAATAAGTTCAAAGACAAAAAAAAAATAGAAATCTCTTTAATTTTTTTTGTATTATTGTTGTAATAATTCTAGGCATTATTATAAAAAAATAATTATTTTTAATATTTATATTTATTAATTATAAAAATAAAAATTTAGTAACTTCACATATTTTAATATTTTAATAAATAATATTCAAAATATTATGTTATTTTTCATGTTATTATTTATTTTTTAAAGGATAAAATTTGAAAACTTAAAAAGAAGGTAAGTTTATTTAATTTTATATTTTTATACATAAGGATAGTTTTACAAATTTACATTATATTTTTAGTAAGGTGCTTTCAAACTAAACACTATAATGTAATTTTTTCAACAATCATATTTCATGCAATCATCAATTTCTCATGTTATATCAAATGTTACAAAATTATCTTTTTAGTAATCACATTATTAATAATCCCATTTTTTATAAAATACCAAATGCCACCACAAGATTAATAATTATCAAGTTTCGTAATCTATTTGCATAACATGAAAAACCAATTAATAATCCAATCTTTAAGAAAAATCAAACATCAAATGTGTATATTTTAGGAAAACTCAAATAGCCACTTGGCAAACAAATAAAAAAAATCAATTAAATGTAAGTGGTTTAGAGTTAGTTTAGTAGATTTATTTAAGGGATTTTGGTAATAACTATTCTACTGAGAGGATTTGTTAACAAAACCAATTATTATAATAATATTTCATATTTAATTGTAATAATAAAAAATTTAATGTGATAATTAAATTCTAAAGACAGACGTCATTGGGAGGTTTGTGCAATTAGAGAAAAATAAGGTTGAGGTTTCTAAATAATAAATTTTTACAAAAGATGACACGTAGGGCCATAGCTGTCCTCCTACGTGCCAGTTTATTGTTTCACTGTCAGCCAACGCAACGTCACGAAGTCGATCAAATCAAAACAACGAGAACAAAATTCACGGTATAACTTGTTTATCCTTCGTTTCAGCTTCCGTATATATTGAAGCTTCGTGTTTCCATTTTTATTCCTCGTGGTGTTCTCGGGCCTTCTCAATCAAATGTACCCTCCGAAGCCTGCCAAATCACTTGTCGGGAGAGTATTCAATACGCTCGTTAACGCTCAAATATCAGTACTCGGTCTTGGTTCCAGAGACAGAAAGTTTAGCAGATAACTACTGAGAAGGAAAAGAGAGTCAAGAAAACAAAAATAAAGGCTATCTGTTTCTGATGTGTGGTTGTCTGAAACCATGGATTCGACCAACAGAAACAAGTCCTTTGTATTCCCTTATTACCCATCTTTCTTCTTTGTGTAATCATTGAAATTACCTCTCAAGTTGCAGTTTTTTTTTTTGGGCTGGCTACGGAAGGGTGCTCTTGTTTTTTTTTTTTTGGTTTTCTTAATGGTTTTGTTTTAGTGCCTATTTTGTGCATTTGATTGTGATGAACAGGGGTCGAGCTCCCTAACCATGGGAGAGCGGATCTGTGCAGCTTTCATGCCGTTTATTGCAGTGATCAATTTCTTGATTTTTTCAATGGCCAATTGTTTTGAATACCAGCCCTGTTTCAAGAAATGCCGTTATGGGTTCACAGATCTTGCCCGTCTTGCCAATGAATCCCATTGTACTTCTGTCTCTCATTTCATATCTTCTTTATTTTATTCTTTAAAAAAGTATTAATTATTGAGATTTTTTACGGTTTTTGTCTTTTTAAATATTTGCTATATCTACTGTTAATTTGGTTTTCTGGTATTTCAAGGAAAAAAAGTACATGTTCAGGGAGTTACTGTGAAACATGAAAAATTACAGTTTTTACTTTTTCTTTCCCAGCCTCTTTCGAGTAAGCAAACATGGCAGTTTCGTCACTTTGAAGTAATAGGTTGAATGGTTTTCTTACTGGTTATGAACTTATGGTGCAGTTACGGTGAATGAAGTGGAGGCGCTGTACGAACTGTTCAAGAAGTTGAGTAGCTCAATTATTGATGATGGATTGATTCACAAGGTAAAGTGAAATTCTGAGGCAAATTGGTGTCATAAACTTTGTTGTAGTTCGTATGTTTTGTAATCTATGACTTTTCTTTTCATGGCTTAATTATTTTCTATGAATGGCATTGCTTCAAGCTGATGTGTCAGAATTTGTTTACAATTAGGTCATTGAAGGATTTCAATAAATGTTAAAATGTTAATGATTGTCTAAATTCTTTTTATGTTATAGGAAGAGCTTCGGTTGGCATTGCTCCAGACTCCATCTGGCGAGAATCTTTTCCTTGACAGGGTAAATCTCTTGCAACAATATCAGTTTCTTCTATTATGTACTTTCTTCTATTCTCCCCTGGTTGATCATTGGACCCAATCATAGTATAATGTAAAGGGGAGCTCAATTGTTCAGCTAGCATTTGGGGAATTCTAATAGTTGTGATTTTACTAAATCGAGTTCATTTTATGTCTTGTTGTTACTGTAATTAATTGGTGACCAGTTCCTTTGATTTCATTTCAAATTCTTAAACTAAACTAAGAGCAACAGTAGTTGAGCACTTGAACCAGTCCAGAGATAAGTTGGTGTGTCTTTCACATAAGAATAATTAGTCAGTTCTTTTAGAACTAGAAATAGAAGATTTTCTTTCTTCTTTATGATTTGTTTTAATGTTATAAAGAAGTTTTCCTTCGAATCTTTATTTTCATTCCTGCCCCTAATCATCTTGTCTATTTGTAGGTTTTTGATCTTTTCGACGAGAAGAAAAATGGTGTCATTGAATTTGACGAATTTGTCCATTCGCTCAACGTGTTTCATCCCTCTGCCCCTGTAGAAGATAAAATTGATTGTAAGGGTTCAAGAGAAACCATTTTCTTTGTAGCAATAAAGAACGATTTATATCTGTGTCTTATCTATGTTCTTGTTAATTTCTTGCAGTTGCATTTAGGTTGTATGATCTGAGACAAACAGGGTTTATTGAGCGGGACGAAGTATGTAAAACTCCGTTAAAGCTAGCAGTTCTACATGAATTTAATGTTCTGTAAATTACTCATACTTGATGCATTTCCTACTTAATGGTTGGATTTTTAGCTAATGAGCTTTTGGTTGAGTACAGGTTAAGCAAATGGTAATTGCCATTTTGAAGGAATCTGACATGAAATTGTCAGATGACCTTCTTGAGGCTATCATTGACAAAGTGAGCTCGCTGAAGTTTAGTTCTTTGCTGTCATTGGTGTGAATTCTGCAGCATTTTGATACTTACAGGATCTTCATCTTTTCTGCAGACATTTGCTGATGCTGATGCTGACAAGGATGGTAGAATCAACAAAGAAGAATGGAAAGCATTTGTGCTTCGTAATCCCAGCGTTTTAAAGAACATGACTCTTCCTCATTTGAAGTGTGTGACTAGCTCCTATGTTCTTTCACTACTTGTTCCTTTTCCAATATTGCATGCATAGTCAAAATCCCTCTTCTTTCAATGATCTCTAATTGTTTGCTTGACCCCTTGAATATCCATGGTAACTTAATTATCTAGCTCATTCTTTTATGTTCTTCTCATTCTTCAGGGACATCACCACTGTATTTCCCAGTTTTGTTTTCAACACTGAAATTGAGGACTCAATAGTGTGAAGCGATTTTAGACCAATGTGCTGTGAAGTTCAGTATGATGTAAACCCGGTAAAAGAATATTTAGTTAGTAGATCCTGCTATCGAAAGGCTTTGATTCATGTCTCATTGCGGGACATGAAGAAACAACATGTCTCCATTTCATTGAAGCAACACTAGGAAGTGATAGTAACCAAATCTTTTTGATTAAGCTCTGCAGGCATTTTTTTTTATGACCGAATGTAGCAACTGTCTATGTTGTACAGTGGATAGATTACAGATTGAGTGGATTTTGTAATGAGCTTGCGTAGGATAGTTTTCTCAGCTTTCGGTTGCCTTGTACAAGTAATTTCTCCCTGCCAATCAAATGTTAGCTAGTGCGAATGTGTGATCTGGTCCGTCCGGAATGCCTACATTAATTCTGGTGTGTTATCTTATTACTTTGAAATCTCTGTGAACTGCCTTGCTCTTGAAATCTCTTCCTGAGGCCTACTTTAGCCGAACTGATGATCAGCTAGGTGGCGCTAAAGGAGAGATATCCATGCCACACAATCAAAAATATCCATGGAGGAAAGAGTGGATTGGAGATCATGTCACTAAAATGAAGTAAAAAGTTTGACTGTCATACATTCTTTTACCATGTTAAGGGTCCTTTGCTGCAGTTGAATCAAACCTTGTTGATGTAAGAAAGGAATGGGATGGTGAACTTTATAGCCTTGTGTGGCTAACAAGGGCACAATATGCAGTGAAAACCAATAAAGCTTTCTTGTAATGAGAAAAATCGTCTCTTTTAAACTAGTTCATAACTATTTATAGCTGTTCTTTATTATGAGATTGATTCTCCAAATGGGAATAATATCAGGCTATGAACATGCAGCTCATGGCCGTGTGACTTGATTTTCTTTCTCCGGTATCTGTGTTCCCCTTTTCTGTAGAGGTTAAAAGTTCCTTCAAAATAATTTAAAATTTTTTTACTTCAGAGTGATGTTTTTGATCTTTTAATTATATAAATACTGTTAATCAACATTATATAAATATTTTAAAACACAAATACCCTCTTAAAAAAATTTGCTCATACTCTCTTTCAAAACTTAATAAAATTGATTTTAATATTTAATAAAATTCAATATTTGACAAAAAAATGAAAATAATAAAATTTTAATACAGAATTTATAAATATTGTAATTTGTCTCACTTTGATACTCAATAAAATTCAATATTTGACAAAAAAATTAAAACTTTTAATCTATTGTAATTAGGTCAAAATTTTTTATGCCACCTAAACCTTTTTTTTTTTTGGATTGACCTAAACCCTATTCTTAAAAAAACAAATTTTGTAGAAATTTTTTTTAACAAAATTAGTAATCACGGATAAAAAATTAATCTGTTAATTTGATATCATCAAATTTGAAATATCAGTTATTGAATAAAAAATTTATTTTTAATAAAAAAGTCATTCAGTTTTTGAATCTTTAAATTAAAATTTTTTAAATTTTTTATTAAAATTTTTAAAAGAAGGATAAACAGATTTTTTTAAAAAAAATATGTTAAAATTAAAGAAATAAGAAAAATTAAAATATCCTTTTGAAGACTTTTTGAACTTTGCAGTTAAAAGTAAATACTGTTGATTTCAATTTCTAAAATAAATAGTTTATTTACTGTTGATATCAATTTCAAACGTATAGATAAAATAAATAATTAGATAAAGATAAAGAGGCATCAAGTTCTTGCTATTTCCCCACACTTACGAAGTCCACGTGTAAAATATTCTCCCTATATAAACCTTCACGCTTCTCAAGGAAAGGGGATTCTCCTGCTTCCCCTTCCATCTCTTTTTTCTTCTTGGTTTCACGTCTGTGTTTTGAGCTTTGGGTAACAGCAATGGCGGACAAGCCAAGCCGAGGATTGATCTTATACGGGGACGGGTTGGCCCGTTTCATTGAGCCATCACATGCCCATCTTCACTCTCTCGCATCTAAAGCCAACTGTGGTTTCTTGAGCCTCCCTAACGGTCCGCCTTCAGGTTCACTCTCTCTTTTCAATTCCTTGTCAATTTTCTTTTTCAATCTTCTACTCTAAATTTAGACAATGGGTCTTTGAGATATAACCTCTTTAATTTGCACCCACATGGAAAGATTGATTCCCTTGCCTTTTTTTTTTTGATTGCCGGGGAAGATACCACCTTTTATAATTGGTTCGGCTGTTTTTAGTGAAATATTATGTCATTTGTGCTTTAATAAGCAAATTGAATTGTTTGGGAGGGATTGATGTGACAATGGAATGCTTTGTTTATCGTTCGTTTATTTGATACATGGAGGTTACACAGATTGACTTGAAAGTAAGGACTGTGGTGATTGACAGAATAAGCTTATGGGTTCTTTTGTAGTTTTCAAATTAGCTAGTCTAATGTAGAAGTTTAAGTCTTTGCTCCATTAAATTGCTGATTCATCTCTATTCACGTTGTCTTCAATGTTTAGAACCTTATCATGCCTAGTTGTATTTATTTGTTTGATTTCAAGCAGTCATGATATTCAGATACCATCTTTTAACTTGCTCCCCTCTCCTTAATTAGTAATTAAGTTCATGCTTCTTTTTACATTTCTGATTGTTGTTATTCATCCACCATTATTGGGATTTACTTGGATTTAGATTGCAGAAAGCGAGGATGATAGGATAGTAAGAGAGTTTGCAGTACTGATGGATGCATGCGAGGCATATTTCAACAAGGTGAGATACATATTACTCTAAGTAGTTCAACAGTAAAATTTCATGATGAATTCTCTACTGCTCTTTGGTTTTGTCAGAACGGGCAACTTTCTACAGAAGCAAAGTCTCAGAAGTCATCTTTGATTCCAACCATGTCAGAGAGGTATTATCATGCACTTGCTTGGTTTTAATCATTAGCTATGAGAATATTCCAACCAACACGCTTCATAATCTCACTTCAGGTTCATGGGAATGAGAGCTGCTCTACTGACTAACAGTTCTAGTTTGAAATCTTTTGGAGGAAAACTTGGCTTTGATGTGTTGCATTTGGATGGATTATTTGAAAATATCAATTTTCCCTCTGCACAGTCGACTGATTATTTGGCTTCTGAATTGCTGGCCTTACTTGGATTCCAAGAAGGGAGGATATTAAATGCCAGCCAGTTTGATTTAGTAATTGTGCACATTGGATCTGGGGAGAATTTGAATGCTGAAAAAGGCAAAGGTACAGTAGGTGACATGGAATTCATGAATGCTCTAATTGGTGCTATTATGCTTATAGCACAACCTGGAACTGAAATTGCTTCCCGTCTATACTTGTCCCTCATTATGGGCTATGGGAATGTGTCAAGGGCTGATGATCCTGGTTTGTCAATATTGAGCCACAACTATGAGAATGATTCTCCTCTTTCAGCACTCTTTCCTCAACAGAGTTACACCATGAGAGGAGAAAGTCCAAGAAATGATGTTCGGTAAGTAACACTTTGTGGATTCTTGTTCTGCATTTTGACATTTTGTGGGTATTTAACTAATTTATGACAACAGGCACTATAGTCCCATGTTAGTTGCTCAATATCAGAATGCTGTAACCCGCAAAGATATGGTAGACACTTTCTCTTTTGAAGATTTCAAAGAGGTAAAAATTGAGACCATGAGATACTTTATAAAGCTCTAGTTATAATAGTTTCTTAGATTAGGTTATGAAGTAATTTTGACTACATGTCTTCAAACCTGCTCTTTTCCAATATTATTTGCTTGAAGTGTCACCCCTTAGTGAAGTGGTACAACATGACAAATAACCTTGATTCCTATGCTTTTAATTTAGACCCTTTTTTTTTGGCATGCATAATTCATTCAGAATATGGAACATATTGGTTTTACTGATTTAATACTTGTTTCAGTTTCTTGTGCTCATTATATTTAGGTTCATTTTTTTTTGTTGCAGCGATCTGGAAATCTCATCATACCAGCTGATAGGTTGCTGCATGAGATGGCATTTAAGCTTTGGAAGGCACCCAAGTATGGGGCATAGGAGGAATTTACATGTCTCTATGACTTAAAATTCAACTTTTTAATTTAATTATAAAGGATAAGCGAAGATTTAAGCTTATCATGAATTCCATACTTCTGAAGTCCTTTTTCTTTAATGATGTTTTTCTTGATCTTACTTTCACTAAAGTTGACTATTGTCTTCATGTAAGTCCACACGGTCTTACAGTTACTGTTGACAGCAGCCAGTTAACCTTAATGATTGTATTGCAGTTTTGATCTCAACTTTATTATATGATTACAATCTGCTTAATTAAATGGGTTTGCGGCTGGAGAGTCGGAGTGCAAATACTGTTGTGATTGTTGTTCATTTGTGCTTTGCTCAACATTTCTGGGAAAATGAAGTACATTATGCTAATAACGAACTTATATCTATTCAGTTGTTACTGTCTGAAAATGTCTCTGCTAAGCAGAGTGGATATATACTTGGGGGTTAAACTTTGTGACCAAGTTACGAGGTTCTGAAACTCCAAGCAGCTGAATGGCTTTTAACTTGAGCCTATGATTCGCTAGCGACTCCCTGTTAGCTGGGGTCTGTAGCTTCTTGTGTGTATATGGCCAACATAAGCAGAAGGATGGCAGCCCCAGCGACCACTCTGCACAGGCTGGTTGTTGCTCACATGTCAAGTTAATGCCCGTAATTGCCCTCATTTTGGGGTTCACTGTTGGTGAATTTGTTGATATTCTGCCTGAAATGCATTCACTAATCTTGAAAGCGGTTCCACTGAGCGTTCAATTTCAGAAAAATATCCAAATTAAGGCACCCATTCAAATAAACGGGCTTGCAAAACGAGAGCTACATTCAAACTTGGTCGGCTGCATCACGTTCTCGATGTAGAAAGGAATTCCAATATTCAAATGAGTTATCACTCTTATTCCAGTGGCGTTTACATCAGAATGAAATCTCACTCAGTACATTCAAAGTTTCAATCAGATTCTAAGGCTGGGAAGCACCGTAGAATGAACCTCATCTAATCTAAATGGCATCCCGCTTTAGCTCATGGAGCACGAGATTATTCTCCTCTGTTGCCCAACACATTTATTGCAAAACTGCTACAACTTTCTTCTTATTGCTAATGAGAAGGCTGATAAAGTAGTCATGGCATCAGATTACATCTTAGCAACATCTAGTAAGCCAATGACATTGATGTAAGATCTAATCAGACTCTAAACTTCATGAACTTACCACCAGAGAAAAAAAATTCTAGTGTTAAATTAAATGTTCACTTTCCCTTTAAGAAGCAAATCTACAATTTAGTTCCTTGATGAAGGGGAAAACCTTATCTTTTGGCATTTGCTGGGTCCACATGAAACCTACTGCCACTCTCTGTCAGGTATTATAAACATAGTTTTTGAAGAAACACCAAACTGTACCAACTGTGCTTCTTTCAACTAACAAAAATTCAACGTTAGTGGAAAAAAGCTCTAGTATTCCAATAAGGTTTTGATACAATAAGTGCCCAACAGAAACCACCCCATAAGGAGGAGAGAGAATGAGAATAGTCCAACCAAGAATGGCCAGCCAATCAGTACTAAGCCCAGGCAGAGCACCATTGTGAACGGGAGGAATGATCTTATTATTGACATGATATCAACCCAGTGCCCCTTAAAAAGTATTAGCGCTGCCACAGTTACCATGTTCCAATCCATTGATCCACCATAGCAGAGTCGGTTTAGACAATTGGCAACAAATGAGTGAGAGTTGCATGTGAAGAGGTTGTAGCTTTTGTGCTCAAAGTGACGCACACTTGACCGCAAGGCATCATCCCATGTGACTGCAGTCCCAAACTCCGTGTGCTGATAGCCATGCTTGCATGTGTGCCCAGCTAGGTTTATGGGAAAGCAACACTAATTCCACAACAGAAAATAGTCAATGCACAAACTACTTGTTTTAAGCAGTCCAACTTTCTCTTTAATAAAAGAAAAACTACCTCCCATAAAAGCATAAGGGGAGAAACAGAAATGAATTATTGCTTAACATGAAAGAGATTAGTATGGAAAAATAAGGTAGTATCATGATGGCAAAGTGTGCATGGAGAGATATAAAAAGTTCAATTCAGAGCATCTACACAAACTGTACCTTTTCTCTATCAAGTTGAAGATATCGAGCTCCAGCACCAAAAGCAAAATCCTCAACATTCACAAAATTTGACCCTGAAAAGTCCAAAATTGCCCCATCCTCTCTGCAAATACCAACATGTCCAATGAAAGGTGCCAACCATGAGACAACTGGGAGAGGAGTCCAAACTATGCAGCAAGGAAACTTTGCCTTCTTTGGATCAATTTCATCTAGCGGCCACAGGTCATGCTGAATTCTAGATGTAGAACTCATATCCTCAACATCATAAGCAGATTTTAGATCCATTATAGGAAGTCTTCCACGCGGCATATGGCTCTATGCAAATCTAGGTGGTGAACCATCACCATTTCAAAAAACACCCCCAGACATACTGGACTTGTTCTCAATTTGATATGCAATTATCCAGTCAGAAAGACAATAGTCTCAATCTACAATAAATACATAATACTGTAACTTTAGAAAAAAAAAATCAAAAGAAAAACTTATATGATATCAGCAGGTAAACATCATACAAGAAAAGGTAATAAATTGTGCTAAGATTGCAATACTGCCAAATGTCAATATGGTGAATAATTATCAACATAAATAAATGAATAAAAAAAATTCAGATTGGCAAATAGAATTTTTGAAATTCAATACTTTCATCTTCACTATCATACAAGGACTCCATTGTTGTAGATTGCAGTTGCACTGCCATTCCTAATTGGGCATATATCCAAGCCATTTACTTTCCATAATTGATGCTTGAAGTACGACAGTCTTATATTTGACAGTCCTCATATTTCATTTTGTTGATAAATTCTCCAGAGTGAATGAATTATGCCAGTAACTAATTAATTTTCAAAATGAGTGCATCTTAGCAAGCGCATCAACCTTTGTATAAATTTAAAGCCCATCAAGGTCCAAAAGGCATTAAATTAAATTTAGATTCATTACCTTAATATACTGGAACATTCATAAATCCTAAATTTTATCAATTCACCTAATCAAATGCTATGTTATTGTCTTTTTCAACACTCACACTCAGTCCCAAGACATAGAAATGTCACCAAAACCAGATTAACATACCATCTTATTATCATCCTTATAGCCTCAACCAACATAAGTTTTGGCCCTTTGGTTGTACCTATTTCAACTCAAACCAGATAATCTCTCCTGTCTTTGGCAGCATCAGTCTAGACTTTACAAATATAAGGACTCATTATCGCAATGAAATTCCCCCGTAGCCAAAGTTAACCTCAGCTCAAGGGTGTCACTGGCACAATAGCCACATTATGAGTGGAAAAAACACCAATCGTGTAAAATCTCCATAATTCTCTAATGACTAAAAACCACCATGAAAGACTCCATTCACTAACCAAAGCAATTAAAACTTTCTATATCAGGGGCACAGAGGAATGCAAAATTTGCATCTCAAAGTGTTCTTTTGAAAAGAAGAAGAAGTTTTTCCTCATGTTCAAACCAGACACAATGCCCACTTTCTTTGAAAAGATCTCCATTTAGCTTTAGTTATCTAATTATATGACAACTCTTAGTAAATATCAAAAGCGCACAAAAGGGGGCATATTTTACAGCCAGCATAGCAATCTGCAATGCTCCAAATAGATAATCTACCTAAAAGCATGCATCCAATATCTCAGATCCTTTTCCTTCAGTCAACCAATCAAATTAAACACCAAAATGCTCCATTTTATTACTGGGAAATCAGCAAAAATGAATTTTTTCACAACCCATTCTCTCCACCTAACAGTCGTCCATTCAATCAACTCAAAAACGCTAATCAAATTTCTCTTCGCATGTATTCTAAATCATTTCTTCAGCCAAGCCAAGCAAAACCAGAAACTGTACCCCAACACATTAAAACAAAACAAGATCTCTAACTCCATGTAATGCATATTCAATCAAGAAAAAAAAAACAGAACAGAAGAAAACCAAAAGAAAAATGTAAAATTTTCAACCAATGATGAAAGTTTTACCACTAACCTTCAGCAAAAAAAGTAGGCTGTGGGATGGTGTGGTGTATTGCTTGGAAAAAGAAGGTAGGGGGTGAAAAATGAAAACAAAGCAAAGATCTTTGAAGGTTGGCAAGAAAGAGGAAATGATAAGGAAGAAGAAACGTTACTGCTTTGGCCTTTTGCTTTTGGTTTTGGTTTTTGCTGTTGTTCATTTCGAAGAAGCAAGAGTGATTTGATATATTCTGACAAAAAACCAATTTTGGGAATTAATCAGAATTAAAAAAAATCAATTAGTGAGACATTTCCCTAGATTTGGAATTAGAAAGAGAAGAGAAGACAGGAAAAGGGCAAGGTGCATGAACCATTCTGGATTTTCACTTCCAGGTGGGACCCTCACCACCCTCCCTCACATCTATTTAATTAATATTCAATTAATGTTTTGTTTATTTGCTTTTCTTTCTAAACTCAGCCTACAAAGATTTTAGGTTACCCCTTAGTTCTTATTGACCAAGATCTTCTGGTTTCCTTTCGTTCCCAGTTCCAGTTTTAGCTTTGGAGTTAAGAGTTACTTGGTGTTCTACTTGTTAGGCTTTAGGGAAAGTTCTAGGTAAGTTTTAGGGGAATCTGGTTTAACAGTCGTCTCAACCCAAGGAAGATTCAGATAGAGAGATATACTTATTTTTAATTTACCATGGTATCACCAGAACATGGAAATGAAAAATCTTTTACCTCTGCTGGGGTTTTCCTCTTTGGTTGCTGCTTGCTTTTACAATGACATCTGGCTGGATTTTAAGCGTTGAGCTGGATGTGGGTTGATGAGGGGCAGGTTCACAGTTAGCCACAACCTGATCAATAATTATTGTTGGCCATAAAATCGAAAAGCATCTTTTCCTCCTTTCTTTCCACTTTTGTCTGGAAATTTTATTCAGGGTGATTTTAATGTTCGGACATGGGAGGAGAATATGTCGGACAAAATATATAATTGTTTAATAGAAGAGATGGTTGGTGCCACTCCTTCACTTTATATTTCATTTGAAATCGTTACGAGCCACCGTACCTAGAGAAAAAAGGGCAAGAGGGCTGCAAGGCTGCGTCTAACTTTATAATTTTCACATTTATTTTTCTTGAAAATGCTATCTTTTATTGTTAAATATCCTCATATTTTATTAATTATAATATTTCACGCCAAGAACGTGAGCTTTATCACATTTTGATGGATGACATGATATTGAAATTCTGTATAGAGGGACAATGCATGTAACGTGAGCATTTAAGTTTTTCTTTCGCAAGAACTTTTTGGTTTGAATGATCAAGTGCATGCACCGTCCAAGAACTTTCTGGTTTCAACCTTTTTTTTTCCCATTTGAAATGTGTATCCCTCCTGTCTGATCCTGCAAGAAAGACACGTTGGCTTCAATCAGATCATTGCTTGGATAAGGAAGCTTTTTGAGGAGATTGTAGCACTTGTTTCTTTTTCTGAGAGATCATCCTAAGGAGCAACTAGTTAGGAAATAGAAGTGAACAAAGTAATGTTGTCGGGGGGCATTTGCTGACATGAAAGTCAATGCAATTTTAGAGGATCCCCATGGCTTGTATAAGCTTGAAGCTTGAAGGGTTCTCAGGATATTTACTTGGCAGTCTTGAGTTACAGCAATATTCTCATGATTCATCAGCTATTCACCCTCTCTCTCTCTCTCTCTCTCTCTCTCTCTCTCCATGAGTTGGAAACATATCTTGTGAAGATAAGAATCTTTGGGTGAGGACATAAAGGATAGAAAAAAGGGTGCCAGCTACAGAGCAGGTAATAATTAATTAATGGAGGATCTCTTTGTTTAATGATCCAAAAAGAAAACAGGTGAGAAAAATCTTTGAATGAAAGCAATATGGGAGCGTCACCGACTTTGACCTCATATATCAACAGAATGGGTACATATATATATATTTCTAAGATTTTATTGATTCTGTGATCTCAATCATTCATTGTATATTCCTGATTGAGTATGTGAGCTGCATTTTCTTCGGGGTTGCTGCCCGCCGAGAAGGAAAGCTTGGGTCAGGATCATTACTTTTATTTTTCAATGGATCCTGTTTTTATTCTGTTGACTAAGCCCTGATAGCAGGAACCGAGATAGCCGCATCACGTTATTTCTTTCCACATTACAAGGCAAGCTTGGGTTGCTGAGGTTGAAGTGTCAAGGTTGGTAAAGAAATGAGAAACAGAGAGCCTCGCAAATGAGGGATGGGTGAGCTAGCGAAAGGGCAGGTTGAGGACTCGATAGGCCTTAAATCCAAATCACTTGTACTTTCACGTGCATGGCTAGAACATCTTAAATAGAACAGAGAAGTTCATGCTCCGAACCTTCTTACATTACATGGAAAACGAAACAACAAAGATATAGCTCAAGGTTGTATTAACATGCAATCAACTCGTGACCAAAACAAAAATCCTGGCCTCAAAACTGTCCTCACACTGTTAGCAGCCTTGAATTCTAGTCTTCCTTTTCTAACATAATTGTTTCGAAATTTCCAAGTACTAACAATACAAGCTACCGTTTTTATAGCTGAAGTATAGCAATAAATAAAACTATACACAATGGACTGCAAGGAGACAGAATATGCCCCTGAATATATATACAAATAAATGAACTGTACAAAGTATTAACAGCTGCTCAAGGACGGGACTAGGGAAGACCAGGTTCACCACAGAATGCATCTGGCTCAAATGCTCTTGCAGAATCGTCATCATAAACTCCTGGTATAGCTCTAGCCCCAGCTTCTTTAGTCATCATGTAGGAACCCTCTCGGCCTCCATCAACATTTATGAGGGGAAGAATGCATACGAGCAAGAATACTGCAAGGGTTACTAGAGTGTACTTTAATCTGCTCAGCACAGGCTTGACCTTCATGTGGGAGAAACACATACCAAAGCTCTAAAGTAAGAGTTCAAATAATAAAGTTTCTTGTTACAGTGTAAGTGCAAAGATAATCGGATTGTCGCTCAAAGTTCAGAAAAATTTTCCCGTGAATAAATTCCCTGAACTTCTAGTCTCAGAAAACTACATGTCATTTGATGTTTGCAAAGTGCTGATTACCACACTGACAGAGGTGGATGAGTGATACCGACCCTTATTCTTTTTTTTTTTGCTTTAAAAGAAAAAAAAAAAAAAGAGGTTAGGTTCTTACCCGCCTCATAAGTTAATAAAATGTCATTTCATCAATAGAAGTCAGAGGAAAACTATTGAGGAATGGTTGTGTTGATTTATGCATGGTCAAAAAAGGCCTACAGCAGCAAAGGCCAATCAAAAAAAAGGGAAAGAAGAAGAATTCTGGTCTGAGTAAAACTCCAATTAAAGGATACTCACTGAAAATGAACCAAGAAGCCTGTCACGTGCCAAAACTTCAGCAGTCTTGACCCATATCTGTTGAGGAAAACTGTATTAGTCTCCACTGTCTACCACGAGATATTCTTGTTAAGAAAATTTGTTCAGTATAACCAAATGTCCATAACCTATACCGCAAGGAGCTCACATTAAACCTTATGAACAGGTGTTTGAAATAAAAAAACAAAAAACTTCAGCAAAATTGGTTTGCTAGCCATCCCTTCATCATTTGTGAGGATTGAGAAATCATGCTTCAAAAAATCCGGATTACAAGAAGCTATTTCCATGTAACAAACAAACTTTTGGCATAACATAGTGAATAATCAGGACACATTTATAGACACAACTGATCAAAATCATAGTGAAATAGAAGTAACTGTATAGTTTATTGCTAATGAAGTAGGCAGGGAATGAAAGAAGTTGCTTGTGCAGACCCTGGCTTACAAGCCTCCCACAGTTATAGGGTATACATTTTAGAAGGACCAATTTCGAACCTAGCCTGTGTCAAATACTGTAATCCATGCTATTGCAATAAACTTGCCAACAGTCTTTGTGACGGGTCAATTGGTTGAAGGTGGAATCATTTCACAAAGGAAAAATTATCACTTAACAAACTCGGCAGTATGCAGTATCTTCGAAAATTACTTGAAATTTGAAAGTCCAGGAAAGTCAAGTGACTTAAAACAAGAACATTACATGAAAGTAACTATTGAAACATTGCATACTTAGAAAACAGAAGATTAACATAAATGAAGGGGCAATTGATTCCAACTAAAACAAAACTTAGAAATAAAACTAGACATGAATAATACCTGTCCATCGTACCACCCCGTTTCTTCATCTGCAAGCCATGAACAAGAGAAATCCCATAAGCAATCCATCAAAGGAGAAATTTTATTTAACCAAAAAAGAACACACATTTCGCATGACACTATAACATAAAACACAAAGGAGTTTACATTCAACAGTGGCACTGAGTAAGCGATTCCCAACATAAGCCCAACCCAAATACATCCTCAAAACAGCAACAGTAACCACAAGAATCCCACTCGAGACAGCTGCAAGAACCAGCCTCATCGGCTCGGATTTGGGCCCCACCGAACCGAACCACGCTACAGGTAGACCAACAAAGAGCGCGAAAGAAGCACCCGTGACGAACAAGCGAGAGCAGTATTCGACAAGGTCGCCTGAGGCCCAAGAGAAAGGGAACGAGGTGGAGAGAGATTGGTATTCGTTTATGGGCTGTTGTTCGTGTGGAACAGGGCACTCTGTTTCGGGCAGGGGAGGAGTGTTGCTGTAGCTGCCATTTCCACTTTTGTTGGATGAGAGCATTTTGGTTATCGGATAAGCTTTTTTGATGGGATGAAGAGGGAGAAACCTGGGTTTTGAGAATGATATAAGTGGGAAGGGGAAGGGGAAGGATGGGGCGGAGGCCTGTGGCGGTTTCGGCGAGAGGTGGAGGAGCAGTGTGGTGGCCATGGTTCTATTGCTGTTCAATTGACAACTGAGATTATTTTACTTATTTTTTATTTAATGGATTTTAATTTACCTTTTTTTTAAAGAAATTCTTTTTTAAATTTATTTATTAAGGAAAAAAAATGATCAAAAGACGAAAATAAGGCCATTCAAGTTGTTAACTTCAGAGTTGCTGGCAATGGGGCACATGATCAGCAATCCACAGTCTGACGAGCAGAAACTCTTTCTTGCTGATAAGAAATGAGGGTTAAAATCCTGATTCCAAATTAAAAACGGAAGAGGTAATTTCCGTACAATACAATGCAATACAAACACAAATACTTTTTATAGTTAGAAAGGAAAAAATTAGAATGAAGGAGCACATTATTTGCAAATAATTCCTTTTTCTTTTTCTTTTTCTTTTGTTTCCACAATGAGCTGTCGAGATCACATGTTTACAATTCCAGGGATTGGGATTTTCTTACCCAAAACAAAGACCTCCACAGGTAAAGAACTTACAAGACTATTTATTTTTTGTTTTTCTTTCTTTCTTCTTTTGTTTTCTCCCTTTGTTTTTCCTTTTGGGAACTTTCTTACACTTGACAGATGCTACCTATTCATAATACTAAACACAAATTTTGAAGTGGTACCCTCCACTGCTCTTATGCAGCTGCTTACTTAAGAGGAATCCACTCTATTCAGGATGGAGTAAGTGCTGATCCCCCACTTCGAATGAGCCAACAATTTCCCCCTCCTTTCTCTAACTTTCTTTGCACATAAAAGGAAAAACTTCCGGCTGCCTAGCTCTTTGAGCCAGGAAACAGCTAATAAAGTACTTATTACATTGACACTGCACCGGTTCATCCTATGATTTGCTTTGTAGAGTTTGGCCTTTCAATATACAGACGTTGAAGACGCCGCAGTCGGGACATGAGCTGTGCAAATGATGGTCTAAGATGCGGCTCCCTGCACAAGAAAACAGACCAAGTAGGATTAATGCAATTTTTTCAACATTGCAGACCGTCAAAAATAACAATAGCTCCTTTTGATACAGAGATTCACAAGCAAAGACTAACCAGAGAAGCTGACTAAAAAGGTTTATTGGAAGCTACAAGAATCCCAAGTTTCCTCCCAATTTCAATCTAATATTACAGCATTTGACTTCATTCTGACCACAAATTCTTTTGCTTAATGTAAAGAAAACATTACCAGGATTTCTGTTTATATGAGTGCCCAAGAATTGAGAGACCAATTAAACATTCCTAAGAGAATTGAGTAGCCGCAATGACCACTACAAAGGATTATATAATCATTCTCCTGATAAAGATAACATAAATAACTTCAAGAACTCACGTTTGCCAACATTCACATATAATCTGCGCAACCGCTGGATCAACGTCTTCAGGAATTTCTAGACGCCTATGCTGGAATCCAACAGCTCCAACAACTTGCATTGGATTCAAACCTTTCCAGGGTACACATAAAGTAACCAACTCCCATAATATCACACCAAAACTGTACACATCACATCTGCAAGCAAGCCAGATTATTTGTATAAGAAACAAAATAGAAAAGTCGAATAGTAACACATGCATGCAAACATGCTATTAAAGTCACCTACTTCTCATTGGCCGGTTCATTCCTTAAAACTTCCGGTGCCATCCATTCAGGCTGCAGTTCAATGGAAAATTTTTACTTTATAAAATAAAGACGACAGGCTTTGATAAATAGGAAAGTAAGACAAAACACAAAGTGGACAATGAGGGCTATCTTTTAAAATATACTACCGTTCCAGCAGTAGACTTTGAAGACAAGAAAGTATGATGCTTCATGCGTGACAACCCAAAATCACAAACCTGCATAGAGTAAGCAAATATGTTGAAAAAAATTCAATAGATATCTGTCAGCGGAAAATTAAAGTAATTTGTAAAATTGCTTAAATAAACTATGAGCAAAATCAAGGAAGAACTTTTGACCAGAATTTAGTTTTGAGAGAAGCACCTTTACAACCCAGTTCTTATCAACAAGGAGATTTGGTGATTTCAAATCTCGATGCACTATTGTAGGATGGCTTGTGTGCAAATAATTCATTCCTTTAGCCTGCAAACAATAAGAAAGCTTAACTTAAGTAACAAAAATAACTACAACAAGAAGGCAGGGAAGAAGGGTGAAAGGAAAAGGGAGGCAGCGAGAGATTTGTGCAAGATATGAAGCAAAAGAAAATAAAATAATTTATTCATATGTAACTCCTACCACATCAAGAGCCATTCGCATTCGCCTCTTTTCATCGAGTTGAGGATTGGGTCGATGCAGTAGCTTATACAAACTTCCCCTGCATAACAATGAGGGGGGATCAAGAAAAAAGTAGGACAAAATGGCCAACCTTGTCCTTTTAAATTAATCAATTTCTTGGCAGAAACCAGAACAATAATAGAGAGGTCTAGTATTTATTAAATCAAAAAGAAAACACACATCTTGAGAGTGATTCATTGTTTTCATACACAGCAAACCACAAAACATAAGCACTTAGTAGCATAAATGCATCAACAAGGGCACAAGGAATTGGAGTCCAATACCTAATATCTACAAACATAATGTCAGGACAAATACAAAACAGGCACACAACATTCCCTGAGGACATGGTTCCAGTGCTAACATTTATTTTTCTTGCTCAAATCAAGTGCTAAAACTATTGGCTGGATTCATCCATTAAACCAGAAGGAAACCAACATCAAGTTTAAAATCCCAAATTAGAGCCCTTCAAAATCAAAAAGAATGTGCAAACAAATGTTAAGTTACTAACTATGAAAACATTGCAGACAAGAGAACTATTAGGATTACAAAAAGAAACTTAACCTGGGGAGAAACTCTGTCAGTATAGAGAAATGTGGGGAGCGAGTAACAGCTCCCATGAAAAGAACAACATTTGGATGCCTCAACCTTAACATGATTTCAACCTGCACAAAGTCAACAAAAAGAGATGATCTTAATATAAATCAGTCTATTCCACAGGCAAGTTGAGCTCACAAAAATGAGAAGAAATAAACGAGTCAAGTTTCTGAGGCTTACTTCACATTTAAATTGAATCAATGCATCACCAGAGAAGTCTTGATCTAAAAACTTCTTCACAGCAACCTCCTGAAGTGCCAACAAAGACAATTAGACAAACACTCGAAAAAAAAATACCATTAGAAGTCAATTACAGAGACTCACTGCACAAGCCATATATTGTTATCAATCAATAAAAGAATTATTTAATAGAGACTAAAGTTGATGCTCTTAGTAGACTTAATACAGCAGTTAGAGATTTTCAGATTTTGGTAAGTTAGCACCACATATTACCACAATTACTCAATCACAGTGACTACTCTCTTTTCCTATTAGCAAACTTGGCATAAAGCATGTAAATGTCAGTGCTCAGTGAAAGATTAGTAACTTTTGAAATTTTGGCATGTAAAACTGTAATTGTTGTCATCATATCATCAAGTAGTATACTGCTCCTAAAAGTTCATGAAATAAAATAAAGTGGTAGGAAATGTAACTCACAGTGCCATTCCAATCTGCTCGGTAGACCTCACCATATGATCCTGCAAGACAATAGTTCATCTTTTACGCAAGTGTTCACTGGTAGGGAACAGTCAAATCATATTCAAGCAAGAACCATATTCTATGACTCTGTAGATCTAATTATATATGAATATAAAAAGGATTCAATCAACTAAGCTAGCTCCCGTTCTTAAATCCATTGCACCAGAAAGCAGGTTTAACCTATTTCACAAACATCATTTGCAGCTATCATGTCTTGCAGGCTTGCACAATCCCATTCAGATAGAATGTGAACCATACTGGATTGACCTGTAGAACTGTGTTGAGACAAATACCAGTGTTGGCAGGAGATAATCCTATGGATAGATTAAGCTGAGATTGGGATGCACAGTCAAATAACTTTTATATCTTCTGCTGATCAGATTCAGCTTTCATACCATAAGTCCAGCCAACAAAAATAGAAACACCAGGACATCCTGGCTAGCATTTATGATACAAGCTGTATCACATTAACAATTGAAATACGGACATCCAAAACTTAAAAGGCTTATTGAAAGCAAAGCAACAGACGTGTATAAAAATTAACAAGATTGACTGTGTTATTATGAGACCTACCAATACCAATGCGTTCACCAATCTGAAGATCCTCCCAAGGAATTTCCCATTCTGAAACCTCTCCCAGCATAGGATATATCTTCTCACCGTGACCATTGCTAGCCAGATGCAACTCACTGTTCATTGTTTCGATCAATTCCAATGCAGATTCTTTACTAAAATCAGTATCAGAAGTCCTTTGTATTAGTTTATCATCTGTGCCCAAGACATTTTCTGGCTGTCTTTGGCAAAACTCATCAGCAGAGCAGAAGGAAGATTCACGAACTTGTATCCAATCATTGGTTGTATTACTGACAAGAAGAAATCCCTCACTTGTAGCATCAGAGGGTGATGCAACATTAGTTTTTATGACATTTGTTTCCAACTCTGTCTGCTGTTTAGCCATGTGCTTTTGTCTAGTGTTGGAATTAGTATTTTCTGAAGTCTCCATTCCGAAGGAAACAAGACACTGCTCATTTCTTGACAACTTATTACAAGGGCCGCGAGCAGCATCATCTACATTTGTCCCTTGCACTAGATTGACTTGTTCAATCATACTTTTTTCACCAAGATCATGTGAATTAATATCCATGAACAAATCTGGAGGAGGTGATGCACCACTCTCCAACAAAACAGCATGTAATTTCTGAGCAAACTCTGGGTCTTTTGCTGCACTAATGACATATCTAGAAACATTTTTAACCTTTCTTTTTTGAGCTGATGATGGTTTTTCATGAATGCCAGAAGAGCTTTCACTGGATTTAGGTGCCGAGGGAAGAAGCTTCCCAAACTCCTGTTCAGATCTCTCAGAGACAGCTCTTCCAGTAAGGTTCCTCTCATCTTCATTTGTCTGACTGCTAATAAATTCCACTGACCTCGTGGCACCAACTTTAGGGCCCATATTCGGAGCAGCCGAAACTGCCAAATTTCCAGTGCCTTTGTCAAGCAGCAAAGATGAAACTTGAGACGCTTCACTAAGATCAGCAAAGCCTCTTACATCCAGCGCAGAATTTAGGATATGACAGCTTGGTACTTCAGCAGGAATTAGCGTGCCAGGAGCACCCATCAGATCAATAATATATTCACTGCATTATTTCAGATAATTAATTACACATCAAACTTGTGCAAATACAAAATTAAACTTTTCTCTTTGACTAGACAGCAAAACTGCAAAGCAAAAGATGAGGGAACTGAAAAACAGCAAACTCAAATCTCATGCGCTCAATTTAGCTTAAACAGAATAAAATTCCATCAAGCACAAATCTGGGGCCAACAAAAATACTTAAACTGGCATAACACCATGTTGTGGGAATACTTAAAGAAAAAAGACTCTAATATGCACAAAAAATTGTAGAAATGCATTGCATAGGTACCAAAATAAAGAAAATTTAACTAATTAAAATTACGCAAAATCAAACATAGAAAAATTTGTAGATCTGAGCTGGAAGAAACTACCTTCCATTGTCGATTCTAACCAAGTTCACAGCTCCATCATCAGTACCAGTGTAATAGCTCCCTTTGACCAGCATGCATGGAAGATTAATTCTATCAGCTAGAACCTAGAACCAGAAGCATGAAGAAGTTTTCTCAATAAAAGGTCCATATATATTTATCATTATGGCAAGGTAAAAACAGAAGTGGCAGGACAATATGAATAGCAGAAAAGCAAGTGAAACAATAGTCATCAAATAAAAATTAAGAATAGGAGAGGATATAGACATGAGAGTTAACTTGTGGAAATAAGATGAGTCAAGAGTTGTTACAACCTTAAAAAGCAGGGCTCTGTGACGAGAAAGTCCAACGTCAAGCCGTCCTAGTGGAAGAATGATAGTGTTAAGAGAATTCCTTAACTCATAACTTCTCAAGGTCCACATTCTCAACATCTCTTCAGCATCACCAACTGGACCACCCATTCTATTAACAACTACTTCAGCAATTTTTGGAATCAAGCTGCTCAAAACTGGGCAATGGCCAAAAGCTCGGGACTGCACGTATAAGCTATACACTCTTTTCTCAAGCTCTTGCAGTTCAGGATCAAGCAACCGGTTAACCAAAATTACTTCATAATCAACATTATCTAACACTGAGACTGCTTGAAGATCAACCAAAGATGGCATCTTCCCTTGGGCACCCAGAGTTGACGTAATGCCATACACATCATAAAATCCATCCACAATTTTTTCATCATAATTTACAACATTATAATTCTGCAAATAACATAACATAGAAATTAATTTTCTTATTCTCAAAAGAAAAAACAAAAGTATATCAACTAATGGGTTCCAGCCCTTGTCTCACAGAAGACATGAACAGGAACCCTTCAGCCTGTACAGCATTGAAGAACCAAAGGAAGAAAATGGAATAATTTCAATTAATCTAGTATAAAAAATCAACAATGAAACTAACATTCAATTCGTAATAATATCCATAACGGCATTCATTACACACTATCCTACCATCATAAATGAACCAAGAACAAGTAAAATCATAATAACCAGAAAGACAGCACTATAGTTCCCTAATAATTAGATAAGAAATATAAGACTTCCCGAAGAAACATGCATGTAAGATTTATGGCAAGAAATCATAAGGAAAAAGGCTGACCAATTAGCTTATGGTTAAAAAGGGCTTTGACAGTTACATAGTAGCAATAAAATACCATTATAAAAGAAAAGAAAAGCAAAAGAAAGCAAACTGCCTATATGACAAAGGACACATTCATATAATAGAAACACAATCCACAACCGGCAAGCAAAACTTCACCTAGTCAAACAATGAGAAATTATCATAGAAAATTAATAAAACCAATAACGATGTACCAATTGCTACATTTAGCAACACTTCAATTAATAGAGGTACCAAAATTAATCGAGCTTGACATGCAAATCAAAAGCATCTGTAAACAAAAACAATAGGAAAAAGACTTAACAAGTCAATCTTTATCCCAATCAATCCATGACTAATGAGAATGACATGGAAGCTAAGAATCTCCAAAATTAGGAAACAGGAAGTCCGGAAATGAGATCCGCAGTTGAAAACTCCTCATCTTAAGAAGATAAATGAAAATAAAATAAATATACTAGTAATATATAATGAGGAAACATGAAATGCAATCAGAGTTTATCAATGAAAGAATACCTATTTACAAAAATTCACAAAATTATGGAGACTTAAAATTCAGATAAAGGTATGTGAAACCCCATAACCAAATTAAGGGGAAAAAATAAAACCAATTTGCGATTAAAACCGAATCAAACAGGAAATGCATTATGGGAAACCTAGAAATTAGAAAACTAATTATCTAAAAGATATTTTCAAAAAATTGAAATACAAAAAAATATATTACCCAATAACGACGCGAGAGGAACTCAACCAAAGCATTAGTGTCGGTGCCGGCGAGGCTAATCCTTTTAGCGGCGTCGATCTGAGCCGTCTCGGGATCCGAGGCACTGATCGCCAAAGCCAACTGCATCTGAAACTCTTCTTCCAATAAATTAAAATCCACATCATCTCCAGCCGTCCGATCTCCCCTTACCGATTCAACGGCCCCGATTCTCGCCATTGTCCCCGAACTAACCGAAGACGATGACGAAGACGACGTCGTTCCCAGTCCCGTCCCGTTCGTCGAGCTCGGACTGGGGCTGGGACTGGGGCTGATCACGGGCCGCGCCTCCGCCAATCGTTGGTGCTCATTTAAACCACCGCCGATGTGGAGTTTTCTTAACAGATGCTTCATTTTCGACATCGATCATCAACGGCGTACTTTTTTTTTCTTCCTTGTCTTCTCTTTCTCTCTCTTTTTTTGATTCTCCTTTTTCTTTGTAAGAAATATACTAGTTTTTCTACTCTTTTTTTTTTTTAATTTTTCTTCTTGTTTTCGCTGTTTCTAAATCCTATTCTATTCTATCTACAGGCTTAACCTACGCCCACTACTTCCAAAGCAGATTCGCTTAACCTGCGCACGCTTCTCCGTCAAGCTACTACCACTTGAAAGACTTAAATTAACCGCTCACCCATTCCCTCCAATACACACTCGCCTAAATAATAAACTAAAAAACTACTTCTAGTAGTACCCCATCTTCTCTATTTGTGTATTGTCTTTCTATTATACCGTTTTTATACTTCTAACACCCCACATTTCAAGGACCCCGTCCTTGAAGCTAACCTATGTTCACACACACATGTTTTCCATGGACTTCTTTTGATCATGACCGTTGATCGATTCTTAATGTTCTTGATTTGTTGATGTGGGCTATTTTGGGGTGCTTGTTAGGTCTAGATTGCACCATTTGAAAGTTAGATAAAAGTAAGTTATGGGGTGATTTCAAGTGTGTTTGATTGTCTAATTGATTTTTGATCAAATTAATCATGTGATCAGTTTTTTGAGTCAATAACAACAAAAATCATTAAAGTCATAATTGAATTAGACTTAGAGAATCATGTTAATGCTAACGATTGCATATTTAATGTTTTTAACACTTGTTATTGATTTTGATAATATGTTACAATTTATATATAAAAAAAATCGTAACTATTCGATATTATTTCATTTTATTTAATTATAAATTAAATAAAAAGTACTTAATGACAAAATCGAATAATTTTAATCGAAAATTTTGCTTATTAAATTTGTAGTAAATATTAAGTGTATTCATAAAATACTTTAAGTTATTGTCTCGTTCTCATACTTACTTGTCATTTTAAGTGACATTCACTATAAATGCGATGTTGATGTTTTTAGGATTAGTATTGTCATGAATACAACTACAATGCACAAACTCCTTGTTAAATTGGATATATGAAAATACACTTTGATGCATGAAAATGGATTATCTTATTGGTTTACGATGAAATTAATCATTTGATTGGTTTTGTGATTAGATAACAATAAAGATTATAATAATTACTATCAAATTAGAATTAAAGGGTCATGTCAATGCCGATAATTGCATGTTTAGCTTTTATAACAGTTGTTATTGATTTCGATCATGTGTTACAATTCTTAAGAAATAAAAAGACAAAAAAGATTATACGTATCTAATATTATTTAACTCTATGCAATTATAAATTAAATAAAAAAATACTTACAGACAAAACAAATGATTTTAACCAAAAAACTTACCTATTAAATCTATAACAAATATTAAATATGTTCATGAAATGCTTTGAGTTATTGTCTCATTTTTCTATTGACTTCCCCTAAGTGCATGCACTCTATAGGTGGTGTTGATGTTTGGGAATAAGCATATAGCAAGTAGACATGCAGAACAAATTGAATAACGAGAAGCACGTTGAGAATGCTGAGGCGAGTGCACATTCGGATGGATGCAGCTACAATGCACGGAATCCTTGCTGAGCCGCGTACGTATGACAATAGACAATGCATGTATGTATGCACATGGTAACGAGCGGCTTGTGACTAGTTTTTTGAATTGACTTTCACCTTTCATGTCCTTTTTAATTAATAAAAAAATGACTTGGTTTATATACGCCAGCTAAGATGTCAGCCAATTCCCTTAATTATCGTTTTCTAATGAGGAGTTCAAAAGAAATTGAAAATGATTAAGACAAAAGCTCCTTAATCCTCATACCCCCCCCATTAAATGCACATAGTACAAAATTCGGAGTTAATTATTAATTTTAGCTTAATCTAACAATCTATCCACGAAGGCTGATTAAGTTATTATAGTCCTACTACTAGTAATTCAAAGTAAAATAAGTAATCATTTTTTTTAAATATTTGAATAAACATCACCTATATTTTTTATAATTTTATTTTTTTTCCACACGACATGTTGTAATTTTTTTCTCACTTATTATTTTATAATATATTTTTTAATTAGCATCTTGTGAATAATTTTTATTTTCACGAGGATTAGACTTTTAATTTTACTCAATAAAATTACTAAAATATTATCAATTCAAATTTAACCTATTTGTTTACATTTAAAAATACTTTTTACAATTTTATTAAGCAAAATTAACAACTTAATCTCTTATGAAAACAAAAATTATCAATAAATTGAAAAAGAAACCATAAAGAATCATGTGAGGAAAGTTGAAGCTATAAGGAGTGTAGATAGAGTTTTACCTAAAATTTGTTATAATTAATATAATATATTTCTTGATTTTTAATGAAAATAATGTATTTTAAAATATAGATTTAACTAACCTTATTCATTAACCAAAGAGTTTATAATAAAATAAATTTAGAAATTATCAAAGATTAACGGTGTAGGAGCAGATGTCAACATTGTTGATTCTCTTGTATTTTTTTATTTTTTGGGAAGCTTAATAACTACCAAAAGTAAATGGAAGGTACATATGTTAGCTCATGGAACAGTCCGTTCGTGCATCCCATCAACTACTTGCATACTTCTTTATTTTATTATTATTTTTTTCTTTCAGAAAAACGGTTGAGGAACTGTTAAATAAATTATTTTTGTGATAAAGACCCATTGACCTATGAACTGCTGATAGCTTAGCCAAAACAATTCAATTTAATATTCATATATAAATTATTCTATAAATAAAATAAAAAAAGAGGCCACGTTGGAATTGTGGGTTTGAGAAATAAGAAGCAAAAATAGGGGCCGTTGTAGATATTGACTTGAGAAGGAAGTTGGGTAACAATGGCATGTGCCTCCACTGGTTCGTCTCATGTTTGTATTAGCTCATGTATCGGGCAGAGCCAATCAAAGTCACAGTCTTATTTAAGAATGTAACAGAAAAAAGAGAATATTCCAACAAAAGTGGAGATTCCGTCCAACCTTCAGTTTCTCTGTCTAGGTTAGAGTCTGAATACGAGATATTATTATTATTATTTTAAATTTATATTATCTACAATTTTGTTTTAGGAATTGAGTTGTTTATTTTATTTAATTAATCAACTGATTTTAGGGAAATTTTTCTTCATCGTGCATGTTATAAAAGTAAAACATGCTGCTCGAATTAAGATGTTCGAATTCCTCAAATTATTGCACAAGTTCTGCCTGTTTGCACGATGCAATGCATTACACCTAATGCCTAACTTTACGAGTTATCAACTGCTTGGTTTTAAATATTGTTGTAATCTCCTGACTTAAAGATGTGATTTGGTTGTTCAAATTTTGAAGGAACGGCAAATTATTGGTACAATATTTTAAGAAATTTTAAATAAAATTTTATTTTTAATCAAATTTTATAATTTTATTTTAAATTAAATAAAGTTTTATTTCGACAAGTGTTGATGTGATGTTAATGTATAGGATGAAAAATTTTATATGACAATGTCAGTATAATATATAAGCATGTCATATCACTTTTTACTGACATATGTATATAATGATAAGTATTATTTTTACTAATATAGTTTTAAAAAAATTTATTTGATATAAAATAAAAATATAAAAATTTAATTAAAAATAATAAAAAAATTTAAAATATTTTAAAATAATTTACAGATTATTTTTGATCAGTAACATACTAGAAACAAATAAAAAAAGTTTCAAAATTTGTATTTTTTTTCATTTTAGTTCATTTTTGCTGAGTCAAAAACCGAGTAGGGCTAAATTATTACTAAAAAAAAAAGAAGAAGGAAAGACCCAATAACAAGAAAAGAAAGAGATAAGCATTTATGATTTATCCAAATTATAGCTCATCTTCTGGGGCAATTTCCTGAAACGAAGAAAAGAACAGAAACAATGTATTTGGAGGACATGGAGAATAGCCAATTGAACTCAAACACCCACCCTCGACAAAATCCTCTTTAGAATCCCACGGAATTGATGGTAGCTTTGCAGATTCTGGAACGGGAACCTTTTTCTTGGTGGTACAATTCTTGCATAGTGGATAAGCTTTTGCCACAAACAGGGAAGAATTGACCAAGACTGTAACACTTGAACACGTGTCTGGTAAAAACTAGGTTACTCCAACCACATTTAGTTCCATAGTTGAGGCAAAATTTGCTTTGTTGGGTTTAAACTAGAAATGAACTAAAAACAAGAGCATTGGTCCTCTTTGTTTTCTATATCTTTGTTGGCAACAGATTTTGAACTGTTGCTTGATAAGGAATTACTTAAATCAATGGAAACTCATGATTGCCAAAGGTGACAATCTGCTTTATGTAGAAGGTTGAGGTCTGACTTAAATCTTTAACCAAATCTTATAAGCATTCTGTTTATGTTTATCCATTAAAAAGGTCGTGAATGTTGCAGCCAAAAAGGGGCGCTAGAGGGGCTGGCAAGTCCCTCAAGTGGTAATGTTGTTAAACAGTGACCGGATCGGCTGGCAAGAACCTAACAGAGCAGACTAGCAGTGACATTGACTGTGCCATTAATATCTGCCACAGGACAGCAGACAGAGCTGGCAATGAACTGAGTTGGAGAAAGAGCCAACTGGAATTTTGACTCAGGAATTCGGCCTGTTTAAGGAAATGGGTAATCTTCTTTTTGCTGAACTTTATTCACTCCATTGAGAAAATCAAAATTCTAGTTTTCATCTAATAAAGAAAAGGACTGAGGAATATGTAAATGCCAAGTTGCCAACAATCAGAACCCTTGGAAAAAAAAAAAGTACTCCCATTCCAACAAGATATGGTGTCTAATTATATCGCCCAGCCATCACTTTTTTAAGACCCCATTTTAGATATGTTTGCACATGACAAAGCTATACTATCTTTGACCAGAAGAGAAGAGAATGTTTAACACTTTGATACTAATTTTATTTTATTTTTTTCCATCATTAACATTGCTCATTCACTTTGCCTTTGGATGCAGTAGTCTTTATTTGCAAGGTCATTCTTGTAAATATGAAGATTATTATTTTATGCATCAATCACACATGCAAGGTTTTACACTCATCACATACCCAATTACTCAAAAACTACTATATGTTCTCTGAATAATTCAATATTGCGGTTCCTAGAAATCAAAAGGCAGTATTGATTTCCTTTGTTCAAAGTTGAATGGGTAGATGGTAAGTGTCTGAACTCAACTTGGGGGAGCTCTTAAACTCTGCTGTTGATGTAGTTTTCCTGTTTTGATTAGGCAAGTGCTGGTGTACTTCTTGTTGCTTTTAATCAGATGAGAGAATGATTTCTTTGGAATCGAATTGAGGTTCTACTGCCTAGAGGGATACAGAGTAGAGCAATGACAATTACAGCATTTGAGTTGCAATTAGCAACAATTTTGTTATTAATGCAGCTGATTATAAGTGCATCAAGCAAATGAAAGTCACAGCTGTAGCTGAGAATATGCAAATGGTGGATAATTTATCTACATAAGCGAGAGGATGTTGGTTTTTTTCTTTTCTTTCATGGACAAGGAGATGCTGGCTCCAGCTTCCATCTTTGTGAAGATGTCTCAGATCAAGGGCTACAGAGTTAAGGACTAGGCATTGGCTGCAGCCTCCTCTTCAACCATCTGTGTTACTGGGAGAAGGGTACAGATGACATTGCGATCACCGTATACATTGTCAACACGTCCTGATACAGCAATGCAAAGAGTTGTCAGTATAACTAAGGAGGCTAAGAATAAACATGTAGATTCATGCTCATCATAGCGCTTCGATATTGTGATGGCCAAACTCAGCGCAGATCAATGTAATATTGTAAATGTTACTAAAAAATGATTTAAAAGCAAATCCATTACACAACCGAGTTCATCAGTGTCCCTTAAAAGTTTTAAGAACTACAAGTAACTTTTATCCGTATAAGATCAATCTATAGTTCAGTGGTCAGTTTATATTTTGAAAATCAATGTAGTAGTGAATTTAAAGACCATGAATGATGATGAGAATATCGAAGAAAGCAACAATATAAGTTTTTTCCTGCAAAAGGGAAAAACTAATAATGAAGGCAACCAAGTTTGAAGAACAAGTACAGTGTTCACACCTGTAGTCGGCCAGAACTTAGCAGTACGAAGCCAGGAAGCAGGGAAGGCAGCATATTCCCGAGAGTATGGCTTTGTCCATGCATCTCCCATGAGCAAAGATGGTGGATGAGGAGCTCCCTGCATGTACACATTTTAGACAGTTACTCCAAAAAGCTCATGAAGAAAATCTATGCTTGCAGCAGTACAGTTACCAACATAAAAATATATAGGTCATTGCTTATTGTTATCTAAAAAAAAAAGGGAAAAAATATGGTGAGGAGACAAGCCATTTCACCTTCAGAACATTGTTGTGGATATCAGCCTTTCCATTCTCAATCTGAGCAATTTCTTCCCTAATGGAGATAAGAGCATCACAGAACCTATCCAGCTCTGCCTGCAAAATAAAATGAATATGGACGTGAGTGAGAGAGAGAGAGGAGGAATATCAAACGTTGGTAGACAGAAAGATACTTGGTAAATCATACCTTGCTTTCACTTTCAGTGGGTTCAATCATGAGTGTGCCTGGAACAGGCCATGACATTGTAGGACCATGGAATCCATAGTCCATAAGACGTTTTGCAACATCTTCAGGCTCTATTCCAGCAGTATTCTGGAGGAATGGTGGTTTGCAATCAGTCATGGAAACAAACAGAAGACTAAGAGAAGAATGCTAAAAATCTGAATACTACAATTACCTTAAAGGCTCTCAAGTCCACAATGAATTCATGAGCAACTGTTCCATTGACACCACGGAAAAGAACAGGGTAGTGGTTCTGAAAACCCAAATCAATTACCAAAAGAGAAAAATGAGAAAGTTGAAATTATCAAAATCTTGAATAGGAGCAATAATTCATAACCTCAAGCTTGTAATTATTACTGTTTTTTTACTATAATTATTACTCTTTGTTTATATAATTATAACATAAATCAAAAGAAATATACATGATCCTCAATAAGACAGCTGAAAGGTTAAAACTTTTGACATTCAATTAGGAGGTCACAAGTTCAAATCGTGGGAGGTCGGAATTTATGAGATGGAATTCGGCTAGCTCTTGCTGTAAAGCCCAAGGCACAATAGGTCCTATTATATATAAAAAAAAGTTAAAGCATAAATGAGAAATATCACACTTAAAGCTCATTTCATTAGCTAAAATGGTACATTAGAGGGCATGCCTTTTCATGAAGATCTACATGCATTTTTAATTTCTACAGATTATAAGCACAAAGATTCAAGGAAAAAGGAAGGTACCTCCAAGCGTTTTGCCATGTAGTTTGCATTCAAAATAGCTATCTTTGAAGCCTCAGTTAGTCCCTTGGACCCCATCATGGCGATGTAAGTGTATGATATTGGCAAGATCAGTGCAGAGCCCCAAGGTGCAGCAGAAATGGTACCGAGAGGGCTTGACTTGTCAGGTGCTGGGATTCCACCAGTAGATACCTACAGTGTAATTGCAAAGTAATCGACACTGGATGCAAAAGATCATGCAGCAGAAGAATCCACCGCTAAATGCCATTCACAATGTGATGTCAGTGGTTAATGGTAATCACTAAAAGCAATTGCCAACATGTAAATGATATGCTCAGAATTTCTGGCTCAGATATGTTTATAGGGATCTGATAAGACTACTGCTAATTAGCAAATCCCAAAGAAAAGATACAGAAATGAAATCCAGTCCAAACCAACTTTAGGGTACAATTCTTTCACAGGGATGCTAAAAGATTCATAAGATGAACATGAAAAAGCTAAACAAGTTTGTGCATATACATGCATATGTATGTATCAGGGAATGCATACCACAGGATGTGAAGGCAGAAATGGTGCCAAATGCTTCTTGACACCAATAGGTCCCATGCCAGGTCCACCACCTCCATGTGGAATGCAGAATGTTTTGTGGAGATTTAGATGGCAAACATCAGCTCCAATAAAACCTGGGCTTGTCAAACCCACCTGTAAGGACCAAAAAGTTCAAGAATTAAATGAGAAGATTTCATAACATGCTTGAGAAAAAGGGGAAAAAAAACACACATGAAACGTTTAGACCAAAGTAAATTGAAAGATATATGCTGGAAATATCATTGAGATGTCCTCTTTTTGTCATAAATTTATGGTGATAAATTTATACAAACTCAGTTTCAAAGATATAATTCAAACAGAATTGATGGCAAAGTAGATAAATAAGGTGAAAAGCAGGAGAAGATTCTTAATTCCAACCTAATAACAGAAAACTCAGGTCTAGCTTGATTTTTGTTTCATAACAAATACTCCTATTTATTGCACTGTTTCCAAGCTTGCAAATTATGTATCTGCAGGTTTAAATCTTGATAAATGTCTCTAACTCTAGAAATTAATTTCCTTCCAATCCACCCTTCTATCCAAAGAAATGCCACGAGAATTAAAGAAAATCAAAGCTTGGTTTGTATCATTTTTAGGATATCGCGTCAGTATATGAAATGATAAAAATGTCAAACTAAGGAAAAACAGACCTGGGCATTCATGTTAGCCCCGTCCATGTACACTTGACCTCCATTGTCATGAATTATTTTACAGATCTCATCGATCCCTTCTTCATACACTCCATGGGTTGAAGGATAAGTGACCTGAAATTGAAATAAAAATTGACAAAAAATTGGATTTGCATGAGCAATTTCCTGGCCCTTAAACAGAATCGATAGCAGTGAATGCAATCATTCATACCATAAGAGCTGACAGCTTGTCCTTGTTAGCTTCAGAAGCTTTCCGTAATTCTTCAATATTGATGTTACCCTTGGAATCAGTTCCAACAGCAACAATTTTCATTCCACACATAGCAGCACTAGCAGGATTTGTCCCATGTGCTGAAACTGGTATGATACACACATTCCGGTGATGGTCTCCTCTTGACTGCAGGATTCGTTCCAAGTATGTGTCAGCAAAATCAATAGAAGCATTACATAAGTACAAGGATTTTCCTTCTTTTAGTAAAGAGGATTATAAAGCAGTTATGAAGCTGTTTAGTGTCACCTTACCTTATGATATGCACGGATAGCCATTAGTCCAGCATACTCGCCAGCAGCACCAGCATTAGGTTGCAAAGAGAAAGAGTCAAACCCGGTGATGGTACATAATAGGTCACCCAAATCGGTGAACATTTCCTAATAGAATAGAAAACCATAATTTGTCAATAAATTAAAGATCTAAATTTACTCCTGATTGCATGAAAAGAAAAAGCATAAGGAAGTTCTAGGTGAAGAGAAATCTGCGACTGAGCACCTGATAACCCTGAGCCTGCTCAGTAGGGGCAAAAGGATGGATGTCAGTGAATCCAGGCCATGTCACGGGCATCATTTCAGCTGTTGCATTCAATTTCATCGTACAAGATCCCAATGGAATCATACTGTGACACAATGAGAGATCCTTTGACTGCAACCTGTGAATATATCGAAGCAACTCATGTTCTGTGTGATACCTGAAAAGAAAACAACTAAAAGTGAGAGTGGCACATTTGTTTATAAGCTTAACTAGTTCATATTTTCAGGAAAGTGTTATACGTGTTAAATATTGGGTGGGTGAGATATGGACTTTGTCTTAATAGTCCAGAAGGAATTGCATTCTCAACCTCTGGTGCAAGAGATGCAGCAGTGAATGAGACCTGAAAGTTTAGACAGAGATGGTCCATAGTCAGAAGGCAAAACAATATAAGAGTGAACATTATCAATATGGAAAAGATTAATAGGACTCACTGGTTTGCCACCAGAAAATACTTTGAAAAGCTTGTCCACATCTTCCAAGGTAGTTGTTTCATCAAATGAAACAGTGATCTGAAAGTTAACCAAACTCCAGTAATCTCACCATATATAAAAATATTTGACCAAATAATACCACAGATAGAATCAGACTCACGGTTTTGGCATCTACAACCCGCAAATTAATCTCACTATTGCAAGCAGCATCAGCAATTGCATGGGCATCAGCACATGTAACCTTCACAGTATCAAAGAAGGGAAGCCCTTGGACTTCCACGGTGCCAAGTTTTTTCAGTCCCAAAGCAAATGCTCCAGCAAGACCATGGACACGTTGGGCAATAGTTTTTAGGCCCTCAGGTCCATGATAAACAGCATACATAGCGGCCATGTTGGCTAGTAATGCCTAGATAAGACAAGATATCAAATCAAACAAAGCAAAGACAATTAGTTCAAATACTAAGGACCTGTTCTGTTAGTTTAGAAAAAGAGAAATATGTACTGCTAACATAATCCTGACAATAAGTCTGAGCCCATCTAAAAACTTTTAATACTTAAAAAATTCCGGAGTTTTCTAAACCTCTGCAGAAGTAGTTCCTAAAGGAAAATACAAAATTAATCAGATCAACAATGAATCTCTTACTTGAGCTGTGCAGATGTTACTAGTAGCTTTGTCCCTGCGAATATGTTGCTCCCTGGTTTGCATTGCCATACGCAAAGCAGGCTTCCCTGAAGAATCAACACTAACACCGATAATTCGCCCTGGCATCAACCTCTTATACTCTTGGGAAGTAGCCAAAAATGCAGCATGAGGACCACCATACCCCATCGGCACCCCAAACCTCTGTGCTGAGCCAACAACAATGTCTGCTCCCAGTTCACCTGGGGGCTTCAGCATTGTCAATGCCAACAAATCAGTTGCCATGACAACCTTAACACCGTTAGCATGAGCGTTTTTAACAAACTCTCCATAGTCCAAAATCTCACCCTCGGTACCAGGATACTGAACCAAAACCCCACAAACATCACCAGAGCTGTAATTGATATCCTTAAGATCTGCAGTAACCACTTTAAGATCAAAACCATCAGCTCTGGTCTTACAAATATCTATTGTCTGGGGGTGACAATTATTAGCAATAATAAAAGTCTTTTTCTTTCCTTTCAGTATATTATTACACATGGCCATTGCCTCGGCAGCAGCAGTTCCCTCATCAAGCAGTGAAGCATTCGACATAGGCAATCCAGTAAGATCCGAAATCATAGTTTGGAAATTAAGCAAAGACTCAAGACGCCCTTGAGATACCTCAGCCTGATAAGGAGTATATTGAGTGTACCAAGCTGGATTCTCCATTATATTCCTCAAAATCACAGGGGGAACATAAGTGTTATAATAACCCATTCCAATAAAAGACTTAAAAATCTTATTCTTTGATGCCAAATTTTGCATGTGTTCAATCATTTGGCTCTCAGTTAACCCCCCATCAAACTTAGAAAATTTCATGGAATCAATACGTATAGCTTTAGGCACAGTTGCATCAATAAGTGAATCAAGGTTATCAAACCCACACGACTGAGCCATTTTGATCTGCTCTTCAGGGGTTGCAGAGTTATGGCGGCGGGGAAAAGTATCACTTGATTTCAATGCCTCAACAGAAATAGATCGAATTTGTGACCCAACACCAAAACCAGCATTGTTTGACACATTTCTAGCCCCTAACAAATCTGATCTGCTATAACTCTTAGAACCAAATGGTGACAGTGAAGACACATACCTTGACGGTGTGTACAAAACAGGTGATCTGGAGCTGATTTCACCATTGCGTGATTGCTTGGCTGCATTAACCAAACGTTTCAGGATTGCCCTGTTAGCCACCCTCCTTGCACGCTCCATGAATGTACACAAAAGGAGGTTTTTTTTTGGGGTTCTAGTAACGAAAATACAAAAAGAAACTTGGGTTGGTGAGAAAAAAGAGGCTTTGTTTCATGAAGTGAGTGAGAGGCGAGGTGGGTTGGTGGAAGCGGAAGTGTAATTTGTCTATATATAAAAAGTTTATATAAGGTTGTGCTTAAATAAATGACTATCTCAAATTATAAAAATTTTTATTTTTATTTTTATGAGAAAAAATTAAAGAATTTTGTTTACAAGGTATGGTGGTGGAGTGGGGAGTGGTGGGTGGTGAGTGACTCTACACCTATGGAGAAAAAGACAGATATTTTTGGGATATAATATATCAGAGTCTGCAAAAAAACATCACAAATCTCCTAAAGAAAATGAATGGAAGCAATTGCAGGAAAACAGATTGAGATTCAATGGATCACAATTCATTTCACCCTCTCTTCTCCAACAAAACCCAGAAAAAAAAATAAAAATTGACCCTTGTTTGAATGAAGCTGGGAGATTCTGTGTTGGCAGAATCTCTTTCACAATCTCACAATCCAGCTTATCCCTCACCCTCCACCTCACATCTGTTAAATACACTTAAGGTTAATATGGTTTACAAGCCTTTCCAGCAAATGAATCTCTCTTAGATTTTTATTTACTTTGTATATTTTGGACCACGTGGCAATTCCCAGTCTGAATATCTGAATGTGAAATTTAACTGATATATATTTTTTAATTATTTTTGTGGGAATTTTTTGGTTTGCTGGTTTAGCTGGGACCCAGAGATTGGGTGGGAGGGTATATCTGGGAAATGAAGTTATGGGATCAACCTTGGCGTTGGAATGTTGTCTGTGGCTTACGTTGTACGTTGGAACTGCTAGGAGTCAGAGTTCCGGCTTTCCTTGCTCCAATTTGGACCCTTCGATTGAAATCGCACGGTTGCCATTTTGTTTATACCTTGAATACCATTACTTAAATTTTTAAATAAAATAATGGGGGGTCAAAGCACAAAACTATTGCTTCTAAGTTTTAAAACATAGCTCCTTGGGCCCAGTTTTATTTTTTAATTCTTAATTTTATATATCGAGATACTACTTCGCTAAATATCCAACTAACCCAGAACTCCATTTCAATGAGATTTCTCTATTGTTAAGATAATTATATAAATTATTTAATTAAAATTATTATACAATTTTATTATCTAGGTAGACGATTATATATAATTAGAATTATAATACAATAATACTAGTTCGTTAAAGTTAGATTAGCTTTATACATACATATTCTATAATACATATAGTATCACAACAACGGGGGTTGTTGGTTTTTGCAGGTCAAAAAGCTAAGCGAAACAGGTTCAAAGTCTTCAGAAACTCAAACATGTCACTTTTTACTTTCCTGTGAGAAGGGAAAGTGTTGGAGTGCAGACCTCCTTAGCAGCATTTTCGCCATTTATTTGGTACCCATCTTTGGCTTATTAAATATCCCAATCTGTCGTGGTTGCATGGAGATTTCAGAAAGAGGGAGAAGCGAGAATGAAGGAGTCGAAGAGATGCTAAAAAAGAAAGTAAAAAAAAACAGAGGTGCTAATGGAAAATTGATTGACAGGTACAGGGCCTCCTGGCTGGGAGGCTAAGCTAAGCTAAGCATACAGATAGAGCTTTTACCTAACACCCATGAAAGCACATGCTGTAGGGACCCGTGGGGAAATAAATACTCCCCTGTCCTGGTGGAGTATCTTCGAATTGAACAGGAAGGTTGGGGAAATGTAAGGCTCTGGAAACTTAATTCCATGGTTTTCATTTTACCAATGACACAATCAAATTCCAAGCAGTCTTAACCTTTTTCTTTGTTCTGTTTGAATGGAAGCAGATTAGCGCCATGAATCTGGGTTTTATTTTCTCGATCATTGATTTCTTTTCCAAGAGAGCCAGACAATGATGCTGTGAATATTCCAATATCCCATGATTCAGTGCATTTATGCTCTGGGATTTCTTGGAATTAATTATCCAATCAGTATCTCTGATTTTGGTTTTTTTTTCCCTGTTGCAGGAGCCTAAGGTTGATCCAAGTGGACCTTCAGGCCTTGGTTTCTAGGCACTAGTTGAAGGGTAACGGTCGTAGAAAGAAGGCCATCAAACTTACAGATGCTTTCACATATTACGATGGGGCTCTTTTTTCTTCATTTGCCACCATATTTATTAGTAGTTGCTTAACCTTTTTTCCTTCACACGTCATTTTCTTACCTTGCAAATAATATATGTAATTGGGTCGAAAGAGAAGATAATGCCTTTTTTTTTTAAGACTATTTAGTAATGTTGCTTTGCTTGGATCAAAATTTTAAACAATTTTGATTGATTAAAACACGATAGACATGTGAAAAGAGTCTCCATGGTCCGTATACACAGATGACTGGTCTGGTTCAGACCAAAAATTGACATGATGAATGGCATGAGGATGAGATACCTATTGAAAAAGAGACAAGTGCTTTTGTCCACCCGTGACCTATCATTTCATAATTTTCCCAACCCAATGTTAGTAGCAGTAACAGCAGGGTTTTATCAACTCCATCACATGGGGCTAGCTAGGAGAGGATCCTTCATCTTACAATCATTACTGTGTATGCTCAAGCCTTTAATTTCTTTTTTTATTTTTTATTTTCTTGCGGTATGTATTCAAGCCAGTTAATTGGTTTTGAAGGTTATACCAATAAAATAAAAGTTCTTTCCATTGCTTTACAATGTTTTGCCAAAAACAGAAAAAACCTTGAAATCAATTTCTAATATAGACATGAACACAATTTACTTAAAAAGATTTTAATGAGACATAACAACTACTCCATTAACAATTTTGGAATATATATATTGATAATGAATCAAATTTTATATATAAAATTCGGAAGAAATGCATGCCTTATATGGGAATGAAATTGGATGTAATTAAGTTTAATTAAGATTTTTTCCCATGCTATTATTAATAAAATCTTTTTTTTTTGCTTGAAAGGAACTTTTAACAAGCAGTAAAATCCAATGAAAAAAAAAAACATTAAAATCCAATCTCACTTTTCAACTTACTCTTTGATCTAAAGATTACTAATTGCTAGCTGCTTCAAGTTAGCAACATATTTAATACAATTAACATCCTTTTAGGGAGATTTTTCAATATTATTTCTTCCTTAGACTCCAACAAGAGCAAGATCATCTATACAGTAAAACCTGGAATTAGTGATTAATGTTGACATGTATTGGCAAACTATGGGAAATTAAACAGCTAGTAAATTTTAGAATGTTATTAATGTTTTCATTATTTCTAGATAAACTGGCTATAATGAAGCAAACCCCTTTTTTTTTCTTTTTCTTTGGGTTTTGCTACACATATTGGATCATTCTTTTCTCTCCCTTAGTCACACACAAAAACAACTACTACTAGTTCCTTCATAAAAGCAACAAAACTTATTGGGGGGGTGGGGGGGGAAGGGAATTCAACTGTGAACAAGGCCACAAGATAGCTCCATTAGGAGGATTGCGGCATCTTCCACATCCTGAGGAAACACACGCTGCAAAGCTGAGTTCTTACTCAGACTCAAAGCAAACTCCTTGAAGCAAAGCTTCTTTTGGCTTTGAGGGGAATAATATGGAGGCTTGACCTGTTTCTTGCATTGCGCAACATGGCTCGTACGCGATTTCTTTTCCTTGTGGATGTGTACCTTAATCTTCATAGATGATGCATCTGCTGCTGCAGCTGCACCATTTTCAGCCGCCGCCGCCGCTGCTGCTTCCATGGCTCGCCTTGCCTTCCTTTGCCGAATCCCACAAGCGTTGCAAAGAGACTGCACACGTTTCACCTTTCAAACTTAGTACAAAAAGACTACTAACATACACTACTTTATTTAGATTATAAGGGTATGGGGTATAGACAACTAGGAAATTACAATATAACTTAATTACCTTGGGGCCTCGAGGGCCACTTCTCCAAAGAGGAGTTGTGGTTGTGTTGCAGTCGGAGCAGACTCTAACGGTGTTATTGGCTTTACTGAAAGAATTGGTTTCATCGCTATCATGCACCGGATATTGGAGCCTCTGTGTAAATTTCGGTGGTTTATCATCTACTCCACTGCAATTGGAGTTCATCATTTTCTTCATTAGCCTCACCTTGGAGGACATCCACTTTACTGATGATCCGTTACCACTTGCACTTTCACAATCCCCATCCTCTTTTCTACTGAAGGATAAATTATAGCCATTGGCTGTGCTTTGATCCACCGCAGATTGAAGTGAAGATGATGAGCTTGCTTGTTGATCAATTGATCCCTCATGAGTCATAAACTGATTGCCCTATATATATTTATGATGGAAGATAAGATGATTAAACATTCACATCCACATAAAATACATCTAGGTATCATTTTACTATATATACCGAAATATTAAGAAGAAGTAGGTAATCAAGATATTGAAACCTATAGGAGTCTATGTTGTTTTTGATGGAAGAAGAGGAAATTAAGAGATCAAGAGAGAGATCAAAAGATATTTTGTTTCTAGCCAAGAGTACTATTTTCTAACTGAATTACTAAAATCTTACAATTTTTTAACATTGTTGAAGTACAATTGAATAATATATCAATACTTGAGCCAAAGGTGATTAAAAGATGTGGCTATATATATAAATTAGCTTGTGATCATGAGCAAATATTCAAGAAACTAACTAGAAAAGAGTGATTGGGTAACCTGGGATCACAAAAATAAGAACATCGCAACATGAGATCAAACCAGCAGGAACATGAATTTACTTAGATGTACCAAACGAAACTTAATAGAAAAGAAGTCAAATGAGGGTTCTTGCCTTGTGATCATGGGGTTTTGATTCTTCAGGTTTAGTCACTGTTTGATCTTGATGAGAAGCAGTATTACTGTTGAGGAAAGTGGAAGCAGACAGAGAAGTAGCAGCTTGTTGGGGTGAAAGAAAAAGCTGGAGATGTTGCTCCTCTTTTAGCTTCACAAGGGGAAAAGGAAGGGGTGGTGGATTCAGATACACCGGCGTCATGGCAATAGAGAAAGAAAGAGAGAGAAGATATTAAGATCGTAGAATTGTAGCTAGCTAGCTGCGTTGTCCAGTAAAGGGACCAATATATAAATGGGATAGGGCAAAGTGCCTAATTAATACTGTTGAAGGGGTCTTACAAAGGAGGAAGGGTAATTAAAGAAGGGGGCAAGGAGAGGCCTGAGAGGCATTCACGTGACCTCATGTCACCCAAACAAAACAAGATAAACAAGACAAATTGAAAGGGGGTGTAGAATGCTACTACTCAACCCCAGTATGACAAAACCCTATCTGCTCTTTGCCCGTCAAAACCATTTCAAAAAATTTATATATATATACTCTCTCTCTCTCTCACACACACACACACACACACAGAGTACTATATAAGTGATAAATATCAACCGATAGACATTGCTCTTATTATAAAGCATTTGCTTTTGTTGCCCTCCACGCCCACATGCCAGTATTTGTCCTCAATGTTATTGCCCAAAAACTCATTAATGTCTTCCAATTGCAAGCTGTTCTACACTGATGCACCACCCATGTATATCCCATCATCAAGTGAAGCCGATGAAGTTTTAGTTTTCACACATGAGTATCTGAGCTAGCTGTAGCAATTTAACTTTACCCAAAAATCTTACTGCGACTAGTTCCGTTGGACGTGCAAACATAAATAAGATCCCTGTTTTTAGTTATAGAATCCCTTGCATATGAGCAAATTAATAATATTGAAAATGAAATCGTGGTAATAGGTTATTCAACTTTAATTCATCTTCGAAAATTCCCTATAAAAGACTAATGAATTAACCCCCCTTCACCTCCCCCCCGCCCCCCAAAAAAAAAAGCATTAATTTCTTTTTCGTTTCAAATTAATCTCTTATAACCATCTGAAAAGACAAAAAAAAAAAGAAAAAAAGAAAAGGATTATATGCATGTGTCTGGGATCTCGAGCTCTGCAAAGTGCAGAGATTACCAGTGAAAGAGAAGATATGTACAATTCAATAACAAATTAAGATTACCTCCATTTAGATCAGTCATGACCATTTTGTTTCTTTATAGATATATGCTGCACAAGTAAGTAGTATTAAATTTGCTTATCAGCGGAGCAGTGAAGAGATGATTATCAGATGAATGTCAAGCCTTTTACTAGTTTGTCTTTGGGATTATTAAGTAGTCTTGTTAATAAAGAATAATGCAACAGTACAAACCTGTAAAGAAATAAATGCAGTTTGGGAGGATTTGGGAAGGAATAATTTGAGAGGATTTTCCAGATATGAAGAGATAGGTTGTAGATTTGCATGGGAGCATCTTCTGCTCAAAGTCTTGCCAAAAAGCCATCATATGCTTTGTGCAGGCTAGCGACAGTGGCTACCCTTTAGTCCCCACACCTTCTGCCAAATTGATCCTCCATTCTTCATCTTTCAATTTCCTTCTACCACCCTCCGTTTTAACTTATTCCACTCTTAACTGTCTCCCTTTTATCCTCTTCACTGATCTGTCATTTGATGCTCAAGTATCAGGGGCAGTTGTGCACCAGAACAATGGTAACCTATTACAAGTTTGCTTTGTCTGAGACCAAAAGTTCAACACAATCCGAAAATAGTATATAAAATTATTAAACTAAAGCTTCTTTTGGAAACCCAAAGTTCTTTATGTCTTCCATCTTCAAGCTAGCTAGCTGCTCACGTTAGAAAGCAATGATTACATGAATCTGCAGATCCAAGACAATCTGTTTTCTACCCCTTATATATACTTTGGTCCTCACACAACATTTCGCTTTCTTGTCCCATATCGCCTCCCTTTTGTTGTATGTTTATTAAATTTAATTTATGTATTCCCTATATTGATATATATACGTACATATTTAATATGTTTTATATAAACATCGTATTGTAAGAAAATTAACATCTCAAAAATTTACACAACATCTCACAAAAATTTTATAAAATTCGTATTTAACTCAAACTACCAACGTATATAAAACATATCCGATTTATCAACACCGAATTTAGTAAAAAAATCAACAACTGCATTAATCTCATGCATGAAAGGTATGTACGAAAACAGCTTCACCGATACTCTTCCACAAGCGGTGGATAGTTAGCATCTCAAAAAACAGATACTAAAACTACAAAATTCATAAAAAAAAAAAAAATCTAAAGATAATTAGTTCAAGCATTTTAACGTTAAAATTAAGGGGAATGTGATCAATGGCGATAGACTGAGATCCATGAAATCAAATAATTGAAGTCAGTTCCATTATGTATTCATGAAAACCAAACAAACAACACCTATACAATAATTTTGAAAGAAAAAGACAAGATTGTGTTCTTTCAACTTGAAGGTACCTCCGACAAGCAAGTGAATCGTCAAAGGGTTTCTGGCGTTGGCACCACTCGATTTGTTTCACGTCAAGTCATCTCAACATATTAGCGTATGAAGGTGTCTTTGGGTGAGACAGACAAAATATGAGTGATTTTGAGGATCTCCCAGACTAATCTCGACATGTAACAGATTCAATGGTCCAAAGACATGCTACGTAGAGTGTTGTGAATCACTCCCTATGTATGCATCGATGTCTGAAAGCAGATAACTATTACAAATGCGATGATAATAGTAGGAGTATATATATATATATATATAGACAGAATTTGATGATTCATCATGATTGGCTTCGCTTGATTAGGGGGTCCTGCCGCCGTGGCATTTCGGCTACGCGACATTTTCCTCACTAGTACAAGACCCCATATTCCCCCCGCTCGCCATTCATAAAATTTATATTTAAATATAAACATATATAAATGCATTTATTTTTAAAAGAGTAAAAGTTTAAAGATGAAATCTATTTTAAAGATGTTAATGGGCATTGTATTATCTAACTCCATTAAGTAAGATTAGGGTATGTTTTATAATTATATTTGGAAAATTATTACTCGTTTTGGATTCGAGTAGTATTTATATGGTGATTTTAGAGTATCCATTATCCGAACTTGATTATAAATAACGATTTATTAAATTTTAATTTCATGTATATATATTTTTGTTTATAAATTTTTTAAAATTAATATAATACTTATTAAAATTTATTAATTATTTTAAATATGATTTTAAACTTTAATTTATTTTTTATGAACTAACTTTAATATACATAAAAACTTAATTTAAATTTATTTTATTTGAGTATTTAACTGGACTAGTATTTAATTAACGGATAGTGTCTAAGATATTAAGGTAAGGGTTTGAGTAGCAATTTAATAATTTAATTGAACATTTATAAAGCTCAAGTACCTTATAAAATGATAAAATTCAAATTAAAATATTTAAAAAATAAGGAATACCCTATTTATGGACATCCCACATCCAAAACTTGATAAAGCTAACACAAACCAGAAAATCTTTCGTAAGTAATATGCTTTAGGGCCATTTTAGTAATTCAACAGCTTTGCCCATTGGGCATCAAGAAGAGCATTTTTTATTAGAATTGGGCCGCCCACAAAAGTAACAATCCGCACTATCTGGTTCTATCCTACTGTTCTAGATTCATCATTGTGGGCTGTAGGACTATAACACTCCGAAGCCGGAAAAGTCAACCCATTTCCATTTATAACTACGTTGGAAGCAATGGCCAGTGCCTTGGTTCAAGCTCGATTGTTGCCAAAAGTAACGAGCACGTTCGATTAGCTAGGTCGAAAAGTTCGGTCGTTTTGAACCCGAGGTCCAACCTTGGAATATAGGAATGGCGACCTATGAGAATAATGGTTGCAAGGGCTAATTAAGACGTGGAGGTTTCTTATTATAGAAGCCTAAACCTGAGAACCACTGAACCCAAAAGGGTAGTGGAGATTGATCATGGTCCTCAACCTAGAGGCAGCAACGGCAGACGATGGTGGACCAAAGTCTCCAAATTCAGCAATTTAGATAGAGGTTTGCAGCAGTAAGTTGCGTTGTCAAACCACTGAAGCTTTCCCTTTCTTATTTTTATTTTTTAATCTTTTTTTTTTTTGTATATAACCCGTAGGTTCACCCAATTGATTATTGTGGGTTGGGTTGTCATGTTTTCCAGCTTATTCTTTTCCGGTGAGGACTAAGCAAGATTAATGATACGAGCAACAAATGCATGCCGTCATTATGGATTTGAGTAACTTTTTTTGGTTGGTTGTTGATTTCTCTTTGAATCTTTTTGCCCAAAGTCTCTTTTGATTGTGTTAGAATAAGCAGGCAGGTAATTATCGACCAAGCAATCACGTACGAATTATTAAGCAATGAAGAAGAGAAGTTTTCAACATACTCCGTGACCGAAACAAGATGTATTCGTTAGCTTGTATCTATAGCCAGCAAAGTCCATCGTCTAAAAGGCCTAAATGGCAACAATAATTGACAAAGTGCAGTAATATCCAATGTTTTTAAGCTGTTCAATTCACTGCTTGAAAACCAACCATGGCTTTTGTTATAGCCCCATATGGTTTATCAACTTTCATGGTGCAAGAGGCAAAAGGCAAAGGGTTCCATCTGTTAAGTAGTTGACTGGGTGATGTGCACACATCTTCTTAGGCAGGAAATTAGGTGGATGGGTCTAGAAATGACCAAAAGAACTAGGCATTGGGGGAGGTTCAGCAGTAAATTTCTCGGGGGCTTTGCTCCAGCAATAATTTCAGTTACCAGAATTATAGACAAAGCAATGCAAGTTTCGTATACATTTCTGGAGTTGCTGCCATTGCAAGCATACTATTTCTTTCGTCCATTTCAGGAACAATTCTCATCTGTAACTATTTCATGACAAGAAGTTGTACAATAAGTTTTGGAAGTAATAGCATTGTGTCCTTTGATAAGGCTTGAATACAATAAATGTTGAAATGTACGTTATAGTCTTGTAACTGATGTAACTCATAAAGTAATTGCAAGATTGTCGAAGGATGGAAAAACACATTTTACCCATAGTGATGATTAGTCTGTTCTTTACCATATTCCTTGGCTACTGTTGAATTAATATCTATAGTCAAAATAAGCTTTAATTGTATCATCTCTCTGTCTTGGCACCTTTTGCCAATATGATGCAAAAATGCCTAAGCAGCATCTCGGAGGTAAAGCTACATATATATCCTCCCCACCCCTCCTTTGTCTTCTCCCATTTTTTTTTTCTTGTTGGAATGCTTTTACTGGGTAAAATGAACAATGAAGAAGATCATTTCCTTCTTTCCCAAGACTATTTCCGAATGACCCCTTGTTAAGAAATAAGACTTGATCTTGAACTTGTACAATTAGGTTATTATCCATTTAAATTATGCAAAAGGAACTTTGGGAACTTTTAATTTCTTCTCCATTTTTTTTTAATTTTTAAAATTTGAAGTAAATAAGTTACTTCAACCCCTGATCGACAATCTGTAAATGTGCAGTTTCTCTACTCATCTTATCGTGGGAAGCTTATATTTTAAATAGCACAAGATAGAAGTGATCGATGCTCGAACTCAAAATCTCTTAATATTGAGGCAAACGAATTAACGAATTGAATTATCTTCTGTGTAAACTTCTTACTGTGGAGACAAATTGATTGAACCAACTGCTAGTTGGTGTTTCATTCTCCTCCCTTGCAATAAGTGTTCAAAGTGTCTAAAACCGCTAGAATCAAGAATGATTCTCTGCCCTGAAATTGATGCAATAAGTGCTCTCATCAAGTGTTTGTTTCTGATCATTTATATACGAAGCGTCGAATGACTATCACATGATATATCTGATTATCTGATGACATCCTTGGTTGGAACGCATTACAAAGCTTTTGCCTTTCTGTGGGGACTAAATGTCTTGATCAAATCGCTATAACGCACACCCCCACAAAACAAGCATTCGTAGACTTACAGTCTTTTTGAGCTGAACCGTACCCACCTTTCTAAAACATGAAGGTTGAGGAGAAGACTCGATACATTCCACACATACTCACAAAGAACGATACATTTAATCTCATATTATTTCCAATGATTCACCCGAAATAGTCATCAGATTGTACGATTCCTGAAAGCAACATCATGATTGACCATGCCGTGAGCCCTAACACTACTAGCCACTTGCGGCACTTTAAAACAAGGCAATCGGGTGCCCAAATTTAAGCACAAAAATAAAGAAAGACTAGTTATTCTTAAGTTGGTAAGTCAGTATGATACTTTTCACATATCATTGATTAGGTTTTATTGTTTTTGGGTTCAATGTTTACTTGGATTGATGAGATGAGATGAGATAAACTCGAAGTTCGAGGTGAGTCCAGCATTGCTAGAATTCATGCAAGAAAGAATAAAAGTAAAAAAAGGAGTATATTGGTTTCCTATTGTTGTTTAGCAAGCATCCATTCAAAGCCTTATGACAGATGGAACCAATGCACAAAAGGGAAACTAGAAAAAAAGGAGAGAAAAGACAAGAAAGAAATCAAGAGAAAAGAAAATGTGACTGGTTGCTTCTGGTTCTGGAGTACTCTGCACAAGTGTGAGAGGATACCAAAACTACCATGAGAGAAAAGGAAAAAGGTAAGTACAAAAACTCTAAACCCCCCACCCCCCACATAGACACAGAATTACCTTTCCTATGGCCACTGTACCTACACCATAAGAGTGCTCTCTCCCCCTTAATACTCTGTACGGTAAACTTCATGATGGGACTCAAGATCATCAATCATCCCAATCTCAGCTTTCAGGTCAGGTCCACTCCTCGAGTTCCAGTGGACCCCACCCTAGAACTCTTGCCAGCCATTGATCATCACCAACCTCTCCTTCATCACAGCCCTCCATTTTTGCTTGTCCCAAACCCTGTACTCCTCCTCCTACTACATTACCGTCATTGTCGTCAAACCCCAACCCCATCCCAATCCCCATCCCCATCCCCATCCCCGTCCCCATTAGCCATAACTCATTCTCCAGTGGCCCGTTTCGGGTCTCCGGCAACCCTACCTTCACGTCAGGGAAGTTACCAGCGGGTCCCACGAACTCAATGCCAGCCATCACCGTGGATGCCGAGTCAGACATTGAAGCCCCACAGCTCTCACTCTTGACGTCGCTAACAGCAAAGAACGGCGGAGGTGATAAATGAAACTGCGATGAAGACGATGATGACGGTGACGTCAAAGTTGCCGTTGGTGGTGAAGTGTTGTAAGGAGAGCTTTGTATCTCTCTGTAAAGCTCTTGCATTATCTCCTCTAGTTTCTCTTCTCTGACCAAACCCTCATTGGAGAACTCGCTTTCGTCGTCTGAATCGGACAACAAGACGTTTAACTTCCCAGCAATATCGCCGTAAAGCTCAGTCTCCGGCGACTTCGACCCTTCTTCTCCTAGCATCATCATCTTTTTTAGTTGAGAGTTGAAGAGAGTACAGGAGAAGAGAGAGTAACGCGTATTATTATAAAGAGGAAAAAGGGAGAGTGAGAGTGACACGTTGGCAAAGGGAAGTGGTGATGCCACGTAGGATGGTAGGTGTAAGGTAGGTGACGTGGCGGGCAACAGTGTGAACGAGGTGACGAAAGTAGAGACAAAAGATTTGTCAAAGTTGTCAGTTTTGGGATGAAGTAGAAGAAGGAAGATTTGTTTTGAAGACGAAATAAAAAAAAAAAATGAAAAAGAGAAGACTTTTGTCTATGTTTACAGGAGAGAATCAGCTGAGCCAAAAGCCCAAAGGAGCGTTGTGTTGGGTAAACGACAAGGATGGCCTCGAGGAACGCAATTTTGCGTTTTAAGTTTACGAGATTGCCCCTTTCTTTAATTAACCGACAAATCTTGCTATCTTAATTGTATGACTTCTGCACCAATGGCCTTGTAATTTTTGGGATTTAAGTCGCATGTATAATTAAATACACAATAATTATATACATATTAATACTTATATTCACATTTATATGCAAAGAAATATTACAATCCTATCCACTAAATTTTTGACCTCACATCACAATAAAAAATTTATTTTACAAAAAAATTTCATTAACACAATGTAGCACATGTTGTGATATTAATTGTAATAACTTGAATCTAAATATTACTAATTTAATAATTTTTTGAATATAGATTAAGTGACTTTCAAAAGCTTAATCTAAAATTGATAGTAAAAATTAACTTAGACATTTATAAAAAATCTTAGCAATCGTGTATTAAGGTTGATGATTCATCAAAAATAAAATTAGGTAAAAGATATTTAGTCCAAATAAAGTAGTAGGAGTACCAGTTCCGATCAGGTGAAAAATGTACTTTTGTATTTAGATTGAATACTAGGACCAATTACCAAACAACTAGACTAAGTAACAAACAAGGAAGAAAAATAAAAAAGAGAATTTGTAAATTGAATGTCTTTAAACCCCATGTTGGAAGTCTATAATTAAAGTCTTAACAGACTTGAACTTGAATTGTAATGTAGAGACAAGTTTTCCTTGTAGGCTTTAAGCTATGCATTCAAGACTCTATCAGAAGCCTTGTGAAGAAGATTAGTATCAAAATGGAGTTGTAGTAGCAGTACTAGTAGTAAATGCTCTGAATTCAACAGTTAGAAAGTGGGTAAAATGCATGGACCATCAGCTAATACGTTAGGTAAGGGAATTCATTGCAGTCTTTTACCAGGGAACAAGGATATCTGGATATGCATCCCTAACATTGTCAGATAGTCTTACTTGCAAATGTACTTTTGCATTAATCAGAGGGGGGAGTTGCATCTTCGTATTTCCAATGTCTGCCCACTTTCATGTACCACAATTCTATTTAGATTCTCTGCAATTATTCAACCGAACATGCAATGTCGGTTTGAAGGGATCTTATGGTAGTAAGAAAGGGTGTGTCATGAGATATATGCAAATGCTGTTCCAGACAAAAAAAAAAAGGATATAAGCAAATAACATTTGTCTTGCTCCTTCCAAGAGATTGTACCCACCCGTACAACCACATTCATTTAGACAATTACTTGCTTACTACTACATCACTTTCCTTTGGGGAATTGGTCTCCCCTAGAAATAGATATGAGTTGAAAACAGGGTAAAAGAAATTGGCAGCTTAATACTCTGATTTTGATGGGTGAGTAAAACAATTACAACATGTACAGTATACAGCGGCCTGAGCACATTGGAATGATATTTGTACCTCAAAGAAACCTATGATCGAGTGAATACACACTTCTGTTTCATCTCCAAGATCTAATCTCCTTCAAAAGGATCATTAGTCCTGTACGCTTCCACAGCACAGCTATCTTTACATATTGTCTGATAGGACCTATAATGTATATATTTGATTACGGGTTTTTCTCATTTCTGATAGCTTCATCACGGCATGTGGGGAAAGAATAGAATGTTTCAACGAGTTTAGCAAGAACAAACGACAATTACCGCACCTGGAGGTTGCTTTAAGAAACCAACCTGCCTTGCTGGATTGACATCCTGGCTAAATTCATGCCAGTTATCATCTGTCATCAGGAGGCAATGTTGGGCTTTTGGAGCACATACCTATCTTATGAAGATCCTTCAGTCTGCTAGCTGGATTGCATAAACCTGAAAATGGACACCAATTTATTATCCAGGGAGTATTAGACATACAGATTATATGAAATGAGAAAGTGGTCCCAACATACTAAGCTTGGTGGTTAAATTCTTGTCCATTCCCATGATAATTTAAAATTTTCAGGAAGCTTCATTAAAGCATAGCATGAGCATTACCCAAAGAGTAGGATCAAAAGTATTTGCAGTAAGACAGACAGATATGGAACTTTTGTACAATTCTGAAATCTCTATTTGTTATTTTTATTTTTTTCCATTTTTCTCCACACTAATAACATGCAGAGAAAAGTAGCAATGTCTCCCACACCAATTTTGAAATTTGCTACATTACCATCGTAAGTAGAATTCAGCAGAAAATTCAATAACATCCAGTCTCAAAAATCTACTAAAAATCAGAGCAAAAGAACTTTTTTCAAATGGCTATAAGTAATAACAATATTAATGTAAATAAACAAAGACAGAGGTCATGGTGTGCAATAGAAATGAATCTGAAAATGTTCATTGAGTATCTAAAGTTGAATTTATGAAAATTGTAAGGATATTAGCAGAAACTTAACACAAGAATGGGCAAATCCAAGGTTTCTGGACCCATATAATAATGCCTGTGATAGAGCTTTTATAGGGAAAACACAAAGTGTATATACAACAGTAGCCTTGAGGCCCTGATGCTTTGTTAGGTAGTCTATGTTTTTACTTGAGATGAACATGACATCTAAGGATAAGAAATCAAAAGATAAACAAAAAGAAATAACCTTTTACTTTAGTGTTACAAGCTGATGCAAAGGATCTCCTATGACAGCCAGGTAGATAAATGGGAAGGCACAAAGAGACTGAGCAACTTTATGAAAAAAGGATCTTAATGACATGTTTTCTGACAACATTCACACTTTATATGAAAGGAATAGGAGAAGGAACAGGCATATCATAAAAATCTCAGCATGACCTCCGCATTCTAAGCATATATCACATTCAAACATTTTGTTTACAAAATCTAAAATAACAAGGCTTATTAATGTGATTGTGCCACCTGAGCATTTTGGAATATCCCAGACTGCTATTGATGTAGGTGTACATCGAGGATCACATATCGCTCGGTTATCTTCATGATGCACGTTCATAGCTAGCATCCATGATCCAATAGTGACATCCTCATTGTTGAACATTCTCAAACTGAAAGTGGAACAAAGCATTTTATAAAAAGAATAACTATAGGAGGAAAACAAATTGAGAGGTTAGAGAGCAGTGGAGAGAAATAACAAGGATAACAAACTATACAAATAACACCAAGAACAGGTTTGATTTCCATATTATGGATACAATTTTCTTTGAGAATCTTACAGAGGTGGTCATTTCTATTCCATGTTGAACAGAGCATGACAAAGATATCAGAATGCAGAAGTGAGACAATTGGAACTATATATTTGCAACATATCCAAACTTTTTGATTGAACTAAAAGGTGAAAGATGATTAAAAATCCGCAACTGTCTAACTGTCAACTGTCAACAGATATTTAATACAATAGATTTCAAATGAATAACTGAGAAGTTGGATTCTATGAAAATGAGCAGTGTTTAACAGCATGGTGATTCTCAACAAGTAGAAAAGTTGGGTGTAATTTTCACAAAAAAAAGAAGAGAAGTTGGTGTAGACGAGCTATAAGCACAAGTAAACCCATTCTATTATATTAAAACTCGTCCTCATGTGAAAGAACACCTAGCATCTTAGACTTATAATATTAAGTCAACAAACAACTATCCAATTTCCAAGAAAAACTAATGAAAGGGCCCTCACTTAAATAGTCAAATGTCAAAAACTATACAGAGGCAATAATAATCATTTCAGGAAGCATTTATCGCAAATTCACATCATTTTCATTTTGTCCAAAGAAATGCAATCAGGTACACTAAAAACCAAACACAGTCCAACAACTGCAAAGAATAATGCCTTAATCTGCATCTTAAAAGGGAAGATCATTAATTGCATAAGTAAAAGGGAAACATAATTCTATAGTCAGTTCAATATGAAGAACAATTAACAAATAGCAAGTGGAATCAAACTCAAAGCAAGGGCAAACCTGTTATTCCTAGCAGCTGCCAAGGAAGCCACCACCTCTGCAGAGAGAACATATATAGGACCATAAGCATGCAAGAAATACTCATTTCCTATCAGATGTCCTGATTTCTCATACCTGAAATTTTATACTAATAAATCCTCCAAAAACTTTACATATTTCAAGGTAGAATACATATCATCGAAGAGGTAAAAGTAACTAAATGAAAATATCATACCATTTCAATTTAGGGTCAGTGATGACAGGTCCCTTCTTCATGCACCCAATGTAAGTCAGAGAATGGCTTCGTTCCTTAGCAAGAAGAGTTGCGAGCCGATCTGATGAAGCAAAGAAATTTAACATCAGACTCAACACATTAACACTAGAAAACATACACACACACGCACACTCTTTTGGATACCTGGACGCAAATAAATGTCATCATCAGCTTTGACATAATAATCTGCTTCAAAAAGTCTCGAAGCTGCTTTGAAGAACGCCAATCTGAAAATGGAAGGGCAAAAAGAAAAAAAAATGGATTAACTTAAACACCATGATAGTACAAGCAATTGCTTATAATTTTAAGACAGTGCTAATAAAAGTTAAAAACTTTCTTACGTTTTGTAAGGAAGCCTATGATACTCTTCCTCAACATCTATAAGCATAAAATCTCTGTACTTTTCAATCTCTTTCTCAAGCTTTGCCATTTTCTTCAAATCTTTCGATTTCCCTATTACAAACCTGAAACTTAGACCCGTAGCTTGCTCCAGCCTAGGAAAAAGCATCAACTTGTCAGGTACCCTAAACTCAGCAGGGCAAATTACGTTTACCAACATCTTCAATGTCAATTTATATGAAATTAAAGAACCCCAATTGAAGAACTGTCAATCATACCTTAAAAGACCATCTGGGTCGGAGGGAAACCAGGTGCTCCGAAGGGCATCCCGTCGATCACCTGATTCGAACCCGGTTTGGATGCCCACGAAGCCGAGAAACTTGGGGCGATCAACTAAACCTTCGTTATTGTCATCGGCGAGCTTTCCAGAAACAGAGGAAGAGTAAAAGGCTCGGAAGGTGTCCTCGGATTTGCCACATCGGAAGACGGGTAAGGGTTGACGGCGGCGGATGGCGGAGATGGCGAAGAGTGTTCCGGAGAGACCGATGAAGAGGCAGAGGAGTGAAAAGACGATAAGTGGCAGAGGAGCGCGAGTTGAGGAAAGGGTTGAAATGGGCCTTGAAGGCTTGAGCGGTTTGGAGGAGGAGTAGAAGGAAGGGATTGGAGAGGAGGAGCGGTGAGAGAAGAGTGGCATTTTGGTGAATTGTGGGCTGATGGAGGGATAAGAATTTGTATGAACAAAGATTTAAGGCAGTCGGTGCGAGTGGAACAGTACCATAGTGTTACGCTGCGGGTGGGAGATCCAGCTTGAAAATTACCACACCCGAGTGTTTTTTCAGGTCAAAACCAGTTTTATTGCCTCTGAAGCTTTACCAAGAACTGAGAAGGTTTAATTATTTGGAGTTTTGGGCAGAACCCATTACCGATTTGAATCCCTCCTGATAAATTATGTACCAATACTTCTCTAGAGAAACGTAGCTTGTCAGAAATGTATTCAATATTCAGGGTGGAGACCCAGACTACCCAGCCTCACTAACAGTTGTATCGTTCTTCTGGTACTACTTTATCAGGTTGTCATTTAACATTGCCCGATTTGACTTGTAATCCTTCACCACTTCCACCCTTTCAATCTGCATACTACGAACTATAAGGAGTTCATATCATTTACTTTTGTTTTCATTAAGACAAGTACAGCATCATTTTTATCAACAAAATGTCTGTGTCAGAGTCTCATTCGCTGCTTCCCTACCTCTTTAATCATTTCTCTCTCCTAGTCATTGGCGACACTTGCCATTTTATGCACCAATGGAATCAAATCTTAAACAACAAGGAAATAAGCTTAAAAGAAGAGACATTTAACCATAGATAAAGGATCTTTCTTTCCTTCTCAAGGACAACTCTCCACCGTCACTACTTTGGTTCCGCCACTAACACACTTGGTCATCTTTATGGTCTTTTGTCTGTCTTGCCAAGCATCTCTTTCTCAGCCGTGCCCTCGTTCAAAATTAGCAACAAAGATCTTTCTTTCTTTGTTTTAAGGGTTGGAATTGCTAGTTTACACCACCAGGGCACCAACCATTGGTTTTTGCAAGATGCCTGCAAACCTTCCCTATAAAACCAATTTTTAAAGCAATTGGAGAGACAGAGATTAGTGACAGGGCCAATTCTTTCATCTAAAAGCAAACTATTTCAACTTCATACAGCCAATCATTGCCACTTAAGTGTTCAACGAAGAACCTCTTTGGGTAAAAAAACATAAAAACAAAGGAAAGGGAGGGAGAATTGTTAAGAAGATTGAACTATCAATTCCCTTCACTTTGGGGTATTGCCTTTTACAACAGGTGAAAATGGTGTGGAACCTGACAGTATATTATAAATCTACGGTTACAACAATTTTTTTTCTTTTTCTGCGGCCTTCATTGCCATTGTTGAAGAAATTCACAAAAAAAAGAATTTTTATGATTTCCGCAGCCTTCTTCCCAAAAAATTTCCCAAAAAAAAGAAAAAAGAACTAAAAACAGTCTCCTCTAATACTAAGATTTAGGCCCAGATGGCAAGGGAAGCCATCAAACCAGCTCCTAGGAAGAGCATAAAGTAAGATGCTATTTGAAGTCTAAAATTGCAGCTCATCCTCTTACTAAGAAAATCTGCAGCAATTAGATCTACTAAAGCCATATAAACTAGAATTCCAGCTGACAAAGAGTCTAAGATGCCTTCAACAACCAGAGCTGCTGGGCTGTAAGGGTTGTAGAATGAAGCAATGGCAGTCCCAATGCCAATTCCAGCTGGGGTTGTTATGACAAAAAAACATGCCATTATTGTGGTTGATAGAGTTTTGAATTGAGCTTGGGAGATGCAGCCTCCAAGTGCGAATCCTTCAAAGAACTGATGAAATGATAATGCTGCAATTAGAGGTCTTATCGTGCATGGACTCTGGGAAACACCCAGTGATAGGCCAATGATTACTGAGTGTGATACAATTCCAAGCTCCAAAATCTGCAAAAATAGAAAGAGACATGCCTTCATTTGCAAAGTTGTTCAAAACACAAATGCTGCAACAATTTTCACCAGTGTTGTTCCTCCTACAGTACACATTACAACCATGACAAATATGCAAATATCAACACCTCAAACTTTTTGACCAAAATTTAGTTAGCCAAGAAGAAAGAGCTTAATAAGAATTAAGACACTTTTGCAAGGCATTGAATGGAAAACCAACAAGGTGACTATCGGAAACAATGTCACTGACAATTAGGATAACTGACTTGACCGATCAAAGATAAGTGAAGAGCCTCGTGTGCTTATACACCAGTTAAATTTCGTCACAGCAGTTGCACAAACCAGAGATGGATGATTGATCACCAAAAGTTAATTAAACAAGGTTAAAAGATTTTCCTAGCAGTCATTATTTTGGTTAACAAATAAGTAATAAACGTATGCACTGCCATATGAGATGAAAATAAGCAGATAGGGATTGGGCTTGTGAACACTTCAAATCTTCAGACTTATGGCATATTCAGAGAAATAAAGCCAAGTTTGGGGGTGAAAAGGAGCAATTCTCGGCTCCACTGACTAAGCGAAAGGCACAGGCATATGTCGGTAAACATCCCACTATAATTCTACCATTAGGATAAGACAACACTTAAAAGGAAGTTAGATTTGTCTGCCAATGTCCAAAGAAGACGACTCCTAGCAAAAATAAGTTACTGATCTTACATCAACTGTCATTTTTTTTCAAGTTGACAACCAAACCAATAAAGCCGAAAATCCAAGTAGATCCCCAAGTCCCAAGCCCAAAACCTGTCAATAGTTGACCATTCCCTTGTCGCTTCTTTGGTGAAAAAAAAAACCACAGGAGGTCCCACATGACACAAATCAAATGCCAGTAGGTTCGGTGAAGTTTCTTACTCATTGGCGTTAACCCGCCCCCAGCAAGCAAGACCACAGTAAATTGCACTAATTTACTTCCAAACAACACCATAAATAAAGACAAAGCAAAGTAACTAACCAACACTGCAAAGCAAAGAGAAAAAGAGTTTAAGCACAAGATATAAATTACCTGGGAAACTACGACGTGCCTCACTCCACTATCATCATCCCCACCTCCTAAGCCATGCTCATGTCCATGTCCGTGTCCATGACTATGCCCATGTCCATGTCCGTGTCCATGACTATGCCCATGTCCACGGTCATGTTCATGTCCACGACTCCTCACTAGTCCATCACAACCATCCTGTCCATGTGGATGACTATGCCTATGATGTGCTGCATGAGCATGCATCCCAACAATGTGCATGCCCCCACCTTCCTCTTCCCCAAAAACCTTCCCCCCATTCCAATCCTTCCCTTCCACAATTGGCACATTTGCAGACTCCGAATCCGGCTCCACCGGCCCGACGCTACTCTGCTCTTCCATACTTCCCCTAGCTAAACCTTGTTTCCTCTCATAATACTGAGTCCCCACAAAATCCACAAGCAAAGTAACCAAAGAAGCAATCATAGCAAAGAACCCTGAAAATGGGAACTTTGACCAAGGGTATTTTGGTAAGCAAGGATCCGTGAGAGCATCGGTACCACCAGAGAGCATGTGGACGAAGCCGGTAGCAAGAATTACGCCGGCGGCGAAGGCCTTGGCGGCAACAAAGAGGCTCCCATCAGTACGGAGGAACTTACGGTGCTTGCCAATGAGCGGAATAGCAATGCCAGCGACGCCAGCAAGAAGGATGGAGGCTATTGCTATAAGCTTTAGCTTCAACGCTGCTGACTCGTCACGGCAAACCTCTAGCTCCGATGATTGGCAGCTTGTGTTGGTCATTGAATCGGTTACCGTCCCCAAAAGGGACTCTGGGTTTTTTTTGCCCAATGAATAAAACTCAGTCAGAGAAAGATTGAAACTGATCAAATGTCCATACAATTGAAGAATTTTGACAAAGGTAGACAACTAGGTAACTTTCTAAAAATCAATTGGGTTAACCTATGAAATCCGAGAACCCAAAATCAATGTTTTCGATTTTTTTCATTTGATTTTCAAAGTTTCCCACCTGTCAACAACCCAGAAATAGAAAACAAACAAAAGTGTATTGAAAATTACCTGAGAAAAGCCTAGTCTTTGATCCGAAACGATTAAGGTGGAGCAGCGGCCAGATTTCCTGACATATACACACCCAAAAAAATATTCAACACATTAAAGAAACAAAAACAAAAATCTAGACAATAAAAGGAGGGGTTTGAATCCCGAGAAGCTAACCTCAATGAAGAACATGGGAAGAGAAAATCTGAAGCAAAGCTGGTGGTGGGATCAATATATATACAAATATAAACAACCGGAGGTTTTCCTTTTTATTTTTTTTTTTAGTTTTACAACGACAAATGACTAATCAAAGTGAAGAAGACCAAGAATCTCTAGATCACAAGTATACGTATAAAGATTGTGTCATCCCTCAACCCCAATCAAAAGAAGGAAAAAAATAAATAAAAAGGGAGAGAAAGCGAACACGTCCGAGAATGATGGTATTGGAGTTGATGTATGCTGATGTTAAAGTCGTAGTCTTATAGGCTGCCGCATAGCAAGCTGCGTTTAGAAGACAGAGAAGAGAGAAAGCAACGGAATTTGGAGAGAGTGTCGACATAGGTTGACGAAAGGTAAGGTAGTGGGAAGAGGTGGAGTCTACAGTGGCGACCTGTTGTTAAAAAATGAGCGCGACTATGTCGACATTGTTTGTATATCTTTGTTTCCCATCTCTCTCTCTCTTCCCGAATGTTATCATTTCGCACTTCTTCTTTTTCTTTATTTGCGTGTCGGGTTGGTACTTATTCCTTCTTTATTAGCATCAAGAGCGAGTATTTATTCTTCTTAGGTTTTTTTTAACCACGATTGGACCGTAGCGAACTTTCGTGCCACACGCGCACAAAGTGTAAGCCAAACGGTTCTATGTTTTTCAGTAAAGGTTGCTCATTTTCGAAATGGAGTGAGGAAAAATATTACATATTATTATTTAATTATTTTAAATTTTTTAAAATTATAAATATTTGTTTTTTAAAAAAAATTAATTTTTAAAAATTATTTATTAATCAGATAATAATATTTCGTTTATTGATATCGTTTCAGTTCCAAAGGTTTTTTTTGTTTAGAAATCAAATATGGTGGGTCTTTTATTCAATGGAACACCCCATTTAAAATGCAACTATTGGTTAATTATTTACCAATTTAATATTCCCATCAGCTTGTCCTTTCGGCCTTTGGCCTTTGGGGAGGAGAAATGGGCATATAAATTCAATAATAAATAACATGTGGCAAAACCCATGCCTTTCGAAACGACAAAACCTATTCATGTCCAAAGCTCATCTAGGGCTGACTTGTCATGTAAATATTCAGATGTGGTAAAAGCCTAATTCAGCTCATCTGGGCCAAAGAATCAGTTGGGCTTCCTCAGACAGGCAAAAGAATCAGTCACAGAGGATAAAAGCCCAATTCAGCTCATCCAGGCCAATCAGTCCCTCATATGACAACAAAAGGATTCCAAACCCAAGGCAGCACAATCAAACTTTGAACGTTGTGCATTGGGTTTTTGGGCCATTGCACCTAAATTGATACTAAAGATTCAAGAGTAAGAGCAGGAAAATATAAATAAATAAATAAATAAATAAAATTAAGTTTTAAATCCTAAACCCTAATATCAGAATTTTGGTAAACATTTAATGTAAATTTATGAAAGAGACACTAAATCAGATATAAAAGATTTTTGTTTGGTGTAAAACCTATTAACACTGTTGGGGTTTCAGGTCATGAAAAGTTAGTTATTGACATAGACCAACATGATTGGAAAATAGTTGTTTTAAGTTACAAAATGCTGCCTAGAGCTTCCTTTTAAACAGTTTCAACGTGGGAGAATAAAATGGTCCGAACATGCTTGAAATGTTTGGACTTTACCAATCATGTGAAATGCTGCCTAGAGCTTCCTTTTGAAGAGTTTCAACGTGGGAGAATAAAATGGTCCGAACATACTTGAAATGTCTGGACTTTACCAATCATGTGAAAACCATACATGTTGGTCTTCCATACCCTTCATTTGAAACCAAGATATGTCTTGTCCCAAAACCCAAAGACTTATATGTTTTTGTACAAAACTTTCTGAAAAGAGTTGGTAAGCTGTTACATTCCACATCTAATTTCTCAAATATAAATATATATATATATTTCTTTGTTCAATTTGGTTTATTATACATTGCGAATGCAGTAATTACGACACTTTGGACCACATGGTCTCCCCCATCATTTTGAGTTTGCATTTTGCTTACCACCAACATTGGACCTGAATTAGTTTAACAACACCTTTAAGTGCTTTAGTTCTAACACTTGCAATGCTGTTTGTTATTGTCCATGGTGATGATAACAATAGTTTTTAGATGGTCAATGGTTTGGCTTTCCAACATTTAAGAAACACAACAAAGAAAGGAAAGGAAAGGAAAAGAAGAAACGAAAGAAAATTTTCAAAGTGAAAGAACATGAAATAAAATAACGACTTGGTTCTTTTGTTCAGCATAAAAGTTGGGTAATGAATGACAAAGACCGAGTACAATTGAAACTTTCATTACGTCACTTGTTCAAACATATCAATATAAATAGAATAGAAACTCTTTGTCTTGTTTAATGTTACATGTTCAGTTTTATAGGATCAATTGAAATCTCTAAAACCTAATAATAAAAAAAAATTTATGAATGAATACCGCAAAATAAAAAAAAAACTACAAACGAGGATAGAAGATTTTTATATAATAATAATAATAATAATAATAATAATAATAATTAACAAATGAAATAAAGAAGGGATTTAAGTGAGTGTAGGTGAAAACGGCGCCGTTAGAGGGTGAGCTGTAAATGCGATCCCTGTCAGCACCCCTTAAATGAGAGGCAGCTACGACCTCACATTTACTCACACTCTCCCACCAAAGCCACCCCCTGGTCCCTCGCCTCCTTTGTCCGTTTCCCACAGACCTATCACGCCCCAACACGTGCCTCTCCCAAACAAATAATTAACTAAAATATATATATATTAACCAACAACGCTGGATCCCCCTCCCAGAAAATATCCAAACTCAAGATAAAAGAGAAAACCCTCCTTTTCCACGTAAAAGAGAAAATAGGCAATAGCTGTTTTTATTAATTATAATAAAGAGAAAATGTGCCTTTTGAAACGGTTTGGGTGAATAGGCAATGGCCTTAACCCTCCACTCCTGGCTCCCACCCTCATCTTCATTATTTATTTTTTCTTCTCTCTGCCCTTCCATTGTGGTTGTGCTCTTTCTCTTTTTCTCTCTTGGCAAGAAACAAGAAAAGCAAGCCATGTTGGAAGAATCAATGTCGACTGCTGGACCGTCCATCTGGGCTTCCATATTCAGCTGGTTTACTCCAACTGTTTTCTTTGTATTCCTCAATCTTACAATTGGTACCATTTATCTTACTTCCAGCTTGGCTTCCAACAAGCCTGGTGTTGGGGAAGGGCAGAGACAGGAAGGAGAAGAAACCCCAAAACTTGTTAGACATCCCTCTGTGTTACAGAGGCTGAAATCTATCAACTTGTCTCCTTATAGATCCCAGGAACCTGTTAGCACTACTGTCACTGCCTATGAGAGAATCCCAGATGTGGATGATGCTCATTTCTCTTTTCAACAACAAACCCCTGAGCAAGACCAGAGGCAGCAACAGCCTTCCATCTTTAGATCTCCTTCCGTTTTGCAAAGGCTTAAGTCTGTTAACCTCTATAGTTACTTGTCTCCAGAGCGGACCACCGTTCACAAAAACCAAGAAATTTACACCCATTACACTCCAGCGCAAGCCCGTGAGGAAGAAGAAGAACAACAAAAGCAAGAATCTGAAGAAGAACAAGAAAACCAAGGAGGGCTGAAGGAAGAAGTAATAGAAGAGGAAGAGGAGAGAATCCAAGGTCAAGAGCGAACCCTTGATGAAATATTCAGTCAGCTGAAGGATGGTCATGTTAGGAGGACCAAATCCGACACCAAACCATCATCTGGGGAGATACCAACTAAGCTGCCAAAGAATATGAGGAAATCAGCTAGCGTTAAATCGGCCTTTTCACATTTTGAGGAAGAGGACATCGTGGAAACTCGTCGGCCAGCTACTGTGAGGGAAGGCAAGGCTAAAGCCACAGAGGAGGATGAGGAGGTGGACGCCAAAGCTGATGATTTTATCAACAAGTTTAAGCAGCAGCTGAAGTTGCAGAGGATTGATTCCATCCTTAGGTACAAGGAGACAGTGAATAGAGGGAGTGGACGGTGAGGTAAATTTCAAATTTTTCTTAGGGGAAGGTTAGGTTGCCATCCCTTTCTTGTTTTTTTCTTTTTGGTTAATTTCGGGGGTTTAATTATTGGGGTGTAATGTACGTGTAGATCTACTGCTAGTATTGTTTACGTCTGTTGAGCCTTCAGTTCAAAATATGGAACTTTCATTTCATTTCTGGTTTCGTACTGTCCTCTTTTTTTTTTTTGTTCCATTTCCTTTCAATGGCGTTCAGGTTATTTCCGTCATTCACCAGGCTTATATCCATTAATGCCCATAGCACTCTGGTTCATGAATCATGATTGTTGCCATTGCCATTCCTAGCATTAGCCTTAGCTGCTCTAATTGCTTAGAAGATAAAATACTATGTAGGGGCAGTTTAGTGATTTCATCAAGACTGTGAAACCCTGTCTGTTCAACTCTGGAAGTGGGGGAAAACTGGAAGGAGAAGGACTTGCTTTGCAGCAGAGAGCCAGTGTTACTAAAATGCCCACAGATGTTTGTGTTGATAGAGGCAGAAAGGGGATCAAGGAGATGGGGCGATTTGGTAAAAGGAGTTTTGTTAAAATTTGGTTGTCCACAAAATGCTGATCCATACTGTGGCAGGAGCTTGGCTGTGCTGCACGTGGGAGATTTTGCTTGGGTGCTGTGCATTAACACCCAAATTTAACGTGCATGTTAAGGAAGGATTTTTATGTAATGGGGAAGGGGGTGGAGGGGTTTCCAAAATGAAAGCTTTTAGTAGGCCAATAACACCAATCAGGTTGAATTTGGGGGATCTTTTCTTTGTTACCATTCTTTATGTTGGTGGGACTGATTAAATTATTAAGTTACTTGAGCTCTTTTTCATAGCACTATGATCGTGTGTTTTTACTTTGGATGAAAAGTGGGTCCATATTATCCACAGTAATCGATCCAATTTGCCATTACCACTGAGTAGTTTAAGTCATCGTTAGAGATGGAAATGACATCAAAGCTACCAAATACAAATTTTGTATTCAACATTAATTGACCTCTGTCGTCTTGTCACAGAGTTTTGATTTCAGAGTATCCAACACCATCTCCCCCCCCCCCCCCCCCCCTTCTCCTCTTTTTCCCCTCTTTGGTCGCTCGGATTGGTTCAAAGTAGGTAGATCTTGTGATGTAATGACATGAAATTTAGATGGTTGCTTGCTCCTTTGGTTAGCCAAGCGAAAATGAAGAAGGCCACGTTTATCACGATGGTTACTTGATGACAATTTTAATGTGTTTGCTTGCCCGTTCAGAAAGGGGCTGATTCTGGAGTAATAGCTCCCCCTGGACAAAAAAATCACTAGTCAGATTTGGTATGGCAGAGGTCTAGCAATCATTATATAATAAAATAAAGCAAAAATTGGGAATACGTGTAAAGTTGTAGAACATGGCAAATTGGCAATTCAACCTTTTCTTTTTTCCTCTTTTGTTTTCTTGCCTTAATTTATGGGCATCTTAAGCAGAAGCAGAATATAACAAAATGGAGCTTAAGAGAGGTGTCGTTAGCATAAGTACTCACCGCATGAGAACAAAAAGGGTTGTTGGCCAATGCCTTTTTCACTTCAACATCCAATTTAGAGAAAGTTTCATACAAGCCAGTGGAAATTGGCAAATTGGCCTGCATCAAGAATCAGGATTGGGCCTTCATTTTGTATCTAACTAGTTAGAAAAAGAATTGGGTTTTCATCCTATTTTCAGGTCCATGAAAAATGCAAAAAGCCCATGTAGGGAGCAACAGGGGACATATGAAACATCGTCAAATCAAACGAAAACAAAAGCAAATCGAACATAACGACATTCGGATTCCCCCACAAGAGAGCAAATAACAAAAGAGAAAATAGAGAGGGAAAAGTTTAACAGCTTCTTATAAAGAAGAAGAACAACACGAAAGGATGGTTTGGATGGTGAATCAACAGGTAACAAGAGGAAGAAGATGTCGAATATGTGGAATTGCATTGCTATGTTGGCTTTTCTTTATGATGGTTACTCCTAAGATCCCACTTTCTTATAGGCACCATCTCTTCGCTGACATGCGCAATTTCCTCGGTATCCCCTTTCAGTTCAAGCTTTTATTTTTTTCCCTCTTATGTTACATCATTTCATCACGTGCATATGCCGTGACTTTTTGTATGTGGGTGTTCTTTGGTTTGTCTATAGGAGTTCCTAACACGTTGAATGTGATCACCAATTTCCCTTTTCTGATTGTGGGTGTTCTGGGATTTGTTCTTTCCCTGGGAGGAGGAAGCTTTTTCAACATAAGGTCTATTTTTCTTTTCCTTCTTATTTCATTGATGTCTTCTAGTTAAAAAGGTTACATTTTTGTGATCATTCGGTGAATAACTGATGTTTTCGGGCATTGATTGCAGTTTGAGAGGAGAGGTGTGGGGTTGGTTGCTATTCTACGGAGGGATAGCTAGTGTGGCTTTTGGTTCTGCTTATTATCATCTTAAGCCTGATGACAATAGAGCAATGTGGGACACCTTGCCGGTTAGCATTGCAAGTTTACTTTTTTATTTATTTATGTTTTTAATTTTCAGTTTTAGTTTTTTTATATGATTTTCTATGTTTGATTTTCTTGGGAAAATGATATTGGAGTTAACAGCATTTTCTCAGTGGTGACTGTTAACAGTTCTATTAGAAAGTAGAAATGGAATGCCCATCACTCAACTATTGTGCCTAACACAACTATTTGCCATAGTTGAAATGATGAACTTTGACACTGTTGTTCTATTCTTCTGACGTTTCTGACGTTTCTTTCATTTGCCAATAACCAATAGTTGAATTTCACTGCTTTGTTGCTTTTGCTGTGTTTTTATTATTTTTTAAAGAAAAAGAATCGCAAATTGCGGATGACTTTCATTGCAACTTTGTCAATAACCAAGCGTCATTTGAAATTTTACTACTTTATTGCGGTTGAATGTATTCTAATGTTAATATCTATTGTATTTTTAATTTAATTCAAAAATTGCAGATGATGATTGCATATTCCTCACTATTCTCTAGTTTTATTCTGGAAAGACTAGGAGAGAGGATTGGATTAAGTTGCCTGTTTTCACTATTAGTTCTTGCTGTTCTAAGCACAAGTTATGCAAGGTTTGGTTCTTGTTCCAAATTTCTGTTTATCTGTTTGTTTAATTGGTTGAAGCTTGTTGTTCAAATTTCAATTTGTTTTGGCTGAATATGACTTGCTAGTTGGTTGCAGAACATTTAATGATCTTCGGTTGTGCATGACATTCCAGTTAATTCCATGCATAGCTCTTCCAATCATGACATTTTTGTTCCCACCTAAATATACGCACTCAGGATACTGGCTTTGGACATCGGGTATGTCCTATGTCTTCTCTTTCTCTCTCTTGATCCATTTTATTTATTTAAGAAAGACACATTCAAGTTCCTATTCCACGATGGTCCTTTAGTGTATTAGCAACTGTGCAAATCAAGTGGAAGGGGTAATAAAGTAAAGACCAACTTATGTGATGAGGGGATCTATGAAGGCATTGGGGTTTGCTCTGTGGCTCATCTGAATTGTAGTCCAATTTGGGCTCTGGACCTCATGGTTTTGCCTTTTATAAGGTGCCTTTGTGTGGATGGTTGGCCGGCCCTCTCTTTATATTCAAGAGACTCCCTTAGTTCTACTTGAGGCAGGATTCATGGTACTGAAGCAATTCCGGTGCACAACAGAAAGATTTGGCCTTTTGATTAAATTTTATAAATATATACCTTACCTGTTGTATAACCTATTGTTGAGTGCATTTGAAACACTAGTTAAAGTGTTTGCAGTTTTGTGCATGTTATAAAGTAGGATAGCAATCTCCCTTTGCCCTTCTCGAAATAAGTAATTATATTTATTAAGTCAAATCATGGTCGTAGTTTGATGAAACTCTTGAGGACTATAATTTAGGATTGGAGAGGGCAGAAGGCATTATAGGGCTTTAGGTCTATGCATTGCAGTGATACACTTTCTTGTATTTTTTTTGGACTATATGTGGAGAACGTCTTAGTGTTGGATGTTTGTTCGTTTGAATATTATTTTTTTTATTTTTTAATTTCTCCATCTCTGAGGCAAATCTGACTGAACCTGAGGTGGAAGCTCTTGCTGGAAGATATGGAGTGGTCTAATAATCCTCTTCGGCCCTTTGGATAGTCTTCTTTAATCTTTATGGCATTTAGTTCTCTGTCTCTGTCAATTTGTGAAAAGCATCAGCAGTTCATTGTATTTTTCTATCACTCTCAAGAGTGTTGCTTTACTTAGAAAATATGAAACCATCTGCTACAGGGGTTTGCATCCTAGCCAAAATCGAAGCTCTTGCTGACATGAAAATATACCGTGCAAATAATTATATTATCAGTGGACACTCCTTGGAGCACCTATGTTCAGCAATTGCCCCTGTTCTGGTTACAGTTATGCTCATGCATAGAAGCAGCAGATTTCAGAGGTATCCAAATTTTAAGATTTAGTTTGGAAATTATTAGAGGCAATTTCATAACTCATGTAAATGACTGAAATGCATGTTTCAAGGCATTGGAAGTGGTATCATTTCAATGGCGAATTCATAACCTCAGTGTGTTTTATTTCGCTTCTATTTTTGTGTTCAAATTATTAGAGAAGATAGTTTGCTTCTTCCCATTGTTCTGCAGTTAGAACATTGTTTTCCTTTGCTAAGTGCTATGGGAGGATCAAGTTCAAGATGCCCTCTTAAACATTTAATCTCTAATATGAATTACATTTGCTGACTGATGACTTGTGGAAAAAGTTAAGTGGTTTTGTTTTTTTTTGTACTTGTTACTCATTACAGATTAGGTGAAATCAAAGAATGTCCTTGACGAAGAATCCGAAGTGGATGAAGGCATTCCTAGGCCAATATGTAGATTGTCTGAGAAATTTTTATGTGAAGAATTATCAAAGATGACAAATGATCTGATTACCATTTAGCAGTTGCTAGACACATCTTAACCAATGAAGAACTCAATGAGATTTCTTCTCCTATGCTTTCCTCATGCTGAAAGAATGAAGAAGAGTAGCATCTGTCAGCCATCATACCATGTAACTTTGCTCAGGATGGCTTTGTTGTCTTTTGACCGAGTTATCACACCTTGTGATGTTGCCCATACCATGTCATTTTCCGGGTGTGAAATTGTGGCCATAGTGTACTGCACCATTTTGCTGGCATTGCGCCACCTTTTCCCCCTTTACCCCCTAATATGTTATCTGTACGAGTCTTTTGTGATATGAATTACACTCACCCTACTGACTGGTGAATTTGTAACAGCCTTTGGAGCTATCCTAGGAACTTACTAAAGATTGTACTGACCTTCACGTAGCAGTTGTCAAATCGAGATTCGAACAGGGAATCAAAATCTTAATTTTCTAAATAGAGAATATCAGTTCGGAAATGTTACTTTTTCCTCAACAGTCATGTCTCTTAACTATTGATCAAAGTTTTCCTTTCGTTTAAAGGGAAGGTTTCCCCCCATCTTTTCATCCTTTTCTTCTTGCCCATTGTCTATTGGGAATGAGGTTGTTGAATGATCTGGTTATGGAAAGCAGATTCACATGAGTAATCACAACCATATTCGTGTTGCTTGAAGGTGGAGAATGTCAAATGTCAATCTTGTTTGTGAATGTCTCCTATGATTATTTTCGTCAAAAATACATGATCATGACGATGGGAAATCGACATTAAAAAAAAATAAAATTGTGCCACATGCATAACATGAAGTGTGCTTTAGGTGACAAACATGCCTATGCCTCCACATGCAAATTGTTCTTCTTTGGACAAATGTATCATGTTCATATACCTCTGGTTACTATACTCACATGCACATGCATGTGCATAAGAGTCACATTAGCCATGGCTAAATTCTACGATTTTCCATATGGATCAAGTTTCTGTGAGGTAATTAAATTCCTTTACATCTTACCTGCCTAGTTGAAACTTTGGAGGTTTGGGAAAATAATCTGAAAGCTGACTTGTTATGATTATGAAGAAACAGCGTCACATCCTCAACTACTAAGACTTGCTTAGCCTCGACTTTTTGAGTTAAATTCAAGTGATCGAGCTGGAATTAACTTAGAAATGCAACAATATGCAGTAAAAAAAAAAAAAGAGAGAAAAAGATAAGAAGATAGTAGCTAGAAAGCAGCAAACCTGGTAATTTGGTTCGAGGAAGCACAAAGTCAAGCATGAAAGATCAGTTCGATCTTCCTACTGGCTTCTTCCCCGTGTCTTTACCCATAAACAAATCATTAAACTTACGTATGGGAATCGGTAAAATCAACTTATCGATGAAATGCCCCTTTCCAACTCCAACCCAATGCTTAATCCATTCAAGTTAATATAATACGACCCCATCACATGACAATAATGAAGATAATCATCTTCACCTTTTCAAGTTCGAGCTAACCCAAACTCAGTCCGAGTTCATAATTTTTCCTGATTTTTTTTCCCAATTATTATTATTATTATTATTATTTCTGGGGTCCTCTCTCTTCCTCCCGAAACAAAAACCTGGAGATAATATTGTCGCCAGGGAAAGTACAAAATTCATCATTCCATCTAAGGCCAACATCTCCAGTTTCCATAATCAAAAAGCTTAGTGCTTATAGATTCATAATTGGGGTTGCCCCTCCCCGCACCACTGACCACCCCCCCTTTTTTATAAATTAAGTAGTTGATGTTAAAGATCCTCCAATCTCGAAACCAGGAAATATTAATTAATGAAGTAATTATTGAATTTGGGTTTTAAGTTAATGCAACTGGTTGATTTGGATTATTTAACTACTAATTAAGTTTCTTTGCAGCAATCCTTTTGCATTTCAAACACCTAACCCAGACCCGTCGGTGGCCTTTCCACCATGTCTATCTTCTTCACTGTTTTAGCAGCTGGTCAAAACTTGAATGCCCCCCACAGTCTTTCTACTGTGATCCCCAAATGTATTCCTTTGTTCTACTACTTTTGCTTGGTTTAAAAGTTGTTTACTGTCCACCTTTGATTCTTGCCTTAACAGATGAGATTGGCAAACACAAAATCAAAAGCATTTTCTCCTGACAGAAACTGTCAAACTGGTCCTGGAAATATTCTTTAATTTGCCCTTTTTAGGACATAATTAAAACCAGCAATAAAAAGGGCAGCAAAAAAAAAAAAAGATAGAAAAATTGAATAAATGAAGCTTCTCCTTTCCTAACAAAGTTATTTATTTTGTCATAATTGACGTAAATCCACTTTGCAGAAATTGTCTGGAGACAGCTAGGGGAATTTAGTTAAACCATCCTATGAAGCTCACTCTGAGCCGTCTGATCTAAATGTGGACCCCATTTTATTATTTTTTTTCTCTTTGGCTGATAATTTACTCCATCATGACATCCAAAAAGCCCAAGTGATCTAAAGAAATTCACCAACGTGTGTCGAAGATGTTGTTTCCCTTTGGACATTTACAGACAAAAACACTTGACATTGAAGTTTGAAAAGAGAAAATTTTTACAGTCATACAAAAAAAAAAAAGAGATTCCAAATCTGGTGAGGTGGCACCATCCCCTTTGGGTGGAGAGTAGCTCTCCTTTGTCTACAATTCTTCTCCTCAAATTCACTCTTTCTCCCTTTACAAATCTCACCCCTTGACTCTCCCTTTGTCTTCCAAGAACCCTCCCAAGACGTACTTTCTTCTTCTGTTTTTTTTTTTTTGTTTTGACAATGTCAGACAGAGTCTTCCCTTCCTCCAAACCGGCCGCCGCTGCTGCTCCACCTGCCGCAAATGGTGGCACTGGAGGTGCTGCAGCAGCCGCTACAACCGCTACGACCAATGGTGGCACCACAAAAACCCACCTTTACAACCCTACTTCTCGCCCACCGTACCGTCCGCAGCCTCATAACCGCCGTCACCACCACCGTCCACGGCGGAACTATTGTTGCTGCTTCTGTTTCTGGACCATCCTCATAATTCTCATCCTTGCCCTTTTAGTGGCCATCACGGGCACCGTCCTTTACATCCTTTACCGCCCTCACCGCCCTTCTTTTACCCTTGCTTCTCTCCGTGTTCACCGCTTAAACCTCACGACCACCGCGGACTCCTCGGCTTCCCACCTATCAACCCTTTTCAACTTGACACTTTCTTCCAAAAACCCAAACTCCCATCTTTCCTTTTCTTACGACCCTTTTGTAGTCTCATGCGTAACAAGCAACAGCGATGCTTTTATAGGCAACGGAACATTGCCAGCTTTCTTCAGTAACAGCAAGAATGAGACAACTTTCAGGGGAGTGGTGGTAACGACATCAAGTGATCTAGATGCGGAGACGGTGAACAACTTAAGATCGGATCTGAAGAAGAAAAACGAGATCTTGTTGAAAGTTCGGATGGACACGAGAGTGACAGTGAAAATGGATGGATTGAAGAGCAAGAAAGTTGGGATTAGGGTAACGTGTGATGGGATTAAAGGAGCTCTACCAAAAGGTAAGTCACCATCGGTGGCTAATGTTTCTGGGGCTAAGTGTAAGGTTGATCTCCGGATCAAGATCTGGAAATGGACTTTTTGAGAACACACTCTCTCAAATCCCAATTGTTTTCCTTTTTTTTTTTAACTTTACATTTTCAATGCTTTTGATTTTTTTTTCTTTTACTTTTTTGGGGTTTGTAAAAGAAATGGCCAAAAGAGAGTCATGAAACAAATCAAGAACCAATAGTGGGATGAGAACTGTGAGTAGTTTTAGGGTGGAGGCTGAAGACTCTGAAGAACAAGATGTTGAAATTAGTTTTTCTTTTTTGGAGATTTTCCATATAGTTCTGGTGTTGTAAGTGATTTTGGATTTTCATTTTATTTTTATGAATGCAATGTTGTAATACCATGAAAGAATTACTATCCAATTATGGACATTTAATTCCTACCGTTACTGTATTCATCTTGTTTTGATTGCTGGGTTTAATCACCATAATTAATTAAGAAGCACAGCAACCCAAATGCCACCGCCATCTCATTAAGCAAATGACCACCCCTATGTGTTAAAAAGTTGAAAGGTTAAGAAATGGTAGAGCATTGGTCCAATGGATTGGAGAGTAAATTAATGCTTTTTGGCTCTTTTAGGAGGGAAGGAAAAGACAGAAAAGTGAGAAGCGGCATCAAGGGATAAATGGTAAGGGATTTTGCTTTACCCTTTTTTTAAGTAAATAATAATATATGTGCTTAACATTGCGTGGCCAGCAGTCCAATCATATTACTGAGGTTAAATTCGATGGTTATAGAATGTGGCTACATCCAGGCAATACCCCAATGCATAGAAGGTACTGAAATCAATGGCTCCATGCTTTTCCGTGAATCTGAATTCAAACAGCCCCATGCAGGAAAAAGGTCAAAAGTACTAGAAGAAAATCATGGGTTTACATCACTTGTTTTGAGTTCCCACGTTGTAGTTTGAAAGCTTGACGCTGTCGGTAGAACTTAACCATGATTTTTCTATTATGGCAAATGCAGCTGTTAGGCTGCATCATCGCCATCAAGCTGCATTACCTAGAATCAAAAGGGTAATCTTTTACTCTTTCATTTGATGTTTCCATTTCAACTTGAAGCCATAGAATTGCTATATAGACGACATCATGTTCAGTTTGATAGTAATACCTTGTAATAAAAAAAAGACGAAAATGATTAGAACCCAAGGGTTATACTGACAACAGCTTATATATTAGGGGAGAATGCCCCCTAAAACGACTATATTTTGATTTATGAGTATCATTTAAAAGTAGGGGCAAGGATCAAGGATGAGACTTGTCAATCTTATAATACGAGTATGATTTTATAATTAATGTTTTCAAGTGCATCCCATGATGGCGAAAGGAAGTAAATTGGTGTGCACGTGGTTTCTGTGTGCTATTGGTCTGCTTAGACAGGGGCAGTTGGAATTTTGTCAGATGTTTGCAAACCTTTCTTTAAGAGTTCTGATCACAAGCGCTCAAATCCCACTGAGCTTGACTACTACAAGTATGGGTTTGGACCATTTTGGCTGGACTTTGTTAAGTTTTTTTTTTAAAAAAAAAGGAGGTTTAAGATCATTAAATTTCAGTTGACTTTTTTCCGATTTACAATGATAATATATATTCAGAAAAATTTTTGTCATGAACAAGAAGCAAAGCAAAGAGCTTATCGATTGGAGGGGGAGGGAAATGTAAGATTCTTTGCACCCTGTTCTCTGGCTGAACACTACCGTTTGCTTTCAGGTAAAACACTAGAAAAGCCGTAGCAAAATGACAAAGAGCAAGAGGGAAATCGTGTCAGTGTCACCCACTAGATCTTGGAATCTAGGCCTTACTTCTGGACCTTCGTATATTTGGACCCGAGTAACGCGTAACCAGATATCAAATATGGTTTGGAGGTGGGCCAAGTCTTTGGAGCTAAATATCTTCCTCGAAAATGTCAGCTTGGGCTGTTGAGCCAGACATGGCCTGGCACCTTGTACTATTAGAATTTGTCTGTCCATGATCTGGGATTCTAGAGTTGGCCCATAGCCAACCACCGTCGAACCAATTCAACAACAAATCAAGCACAGAAACTATTTGTACTAATATTTTCTACATTGTTACTGGTGTAATTTCAAAGGGTGTATCGAGTTCAGATCCTAATCTCCCTTTCTTCTCCGATGCAAACTTTAGATTAAAATCGTGCATTTACTTCAACTGTTACTATAATTTGACTTGGAGAAACTTCATTTCAAGTCAATAATTGATCCTGATGATAATGATGAAACCCCTTAGTCAACAAAGCTGACACCTGAAACCCAAAGTCTTGAGCAGTAGAATTTTGGTTTATGTTTCGTTAGGCAAAGAAAGCTGCGATTGGTTGTTGAGAAATTTTATCCGAGGTTGGGACTGGAAGGAAAACGAAATGCAACCAAAACAAAACCAAAATGTGTTAACAGTGATGGACAAGGCTGTCCACTTCAGGCTCTTGCTGGAATCCCTCTGGCGTTGTGGATGCTACTACAAGGAAAGTCTCAATCACACTACTCGCAAAGCCAACCCCTTTTATGCTCTGCTCTTCTCCTTTCATACCCCTGACCTAATCTCGTGTTTGGCTTTTATGGCAGCACGCGCTTGTCCCACGCTCCCTCCTCACGTGCCACCTTCCTATTATCATCAAATATCAACGGCTACTTAAGTCTCACTCGCTCAACTCTACTCGTCTCTTCCATTCTTGATTCTTTCTTTTTTTTTTTCCCCTTCCACTTTCTCGGGAAACTTACAGAGAAAACGAAAGGCAAAAAGGAGAGCAAATGTTAATCGCAATTTACTTCTTGTTCTTCTCTCTGGGTCAATGTAGTGTTGATTTTAACGCATTATTGTCTTTTAAAGACTCTGTTTTTGACCCCTCAGACTCGCTTTCCTCCTGGGTTAACTCATCCAATCCTTGCAATGATTCTTGGTATGGTGTCACATGCAACCCTGCCACTCACCGAGTCACAAGACTCGTTCTTGAGAACCTAAACCTTTCCGGGTCAACTCAGCCACTGAATCAGCTTTCTCATCTAAGACTCCTCAGCCTCAAAAACAACCGTCTTTTCTCTTCCTCCTCTGTTAACTTGTCTTCATGGCGTTACATAAGGCATCTTTACCTCTCTGGAAACCATCTCTCCGGAGTATTCCCCACCGGAATGTCCACCCTCAGGCGGCTCCACCGGCTCGACCTTGCATACAACGATTTCCACGGCGAAATTCCGATGACCGAATTGACTCGACTGCCTAACTTGTTGACTCTCCGTCTCGAGTACAACTCGTTCACTGGACCCCTCAATTCAATTGCGTCATTTTCTTTCATTTTAGACTTTAACGTCTCGAATAACAACCTCTCCGGCGAGATTCCTGCGTGGATGTCACGTTTCCCCGCCTCTTCCTTCCAAGGAAACAAGGACCTCTGCGGCCAGCCTCTGCCGTCCGATTGTTTTAATCGGACGGCTCTCCCTGCGCCCTTAAAACAAAAGATTCGTCATCCTGAAAGCAAGAGGTTAGGCGATGGGGTGGTGCTGATGATCGTCGCCGTCGATGCAGTGGCGGTTATAGCCGCGCTGGTGACAATCACGTGGTGTTGTTACAGGTACAACTGTCGCTCTGGTGGAACCCACAAGGAGGTTCTACAAACAAAAAGTGGGTCAAAATTGCAATGGCGAAGAAGTGGGTCCAGGGAACAGGAGGTGGAGGCGGAGGAAATGGTGGTGTTCGAAGGGTGCGAGGGTTTTCGAAAAGTGGGTGATTTGCTGAAATCTTCGGCTGAGTTGTTAGGGAAAGGAAGTGTGGGGACCACTTATAAGGTGGTGATGGACGGCGGTGATGTGGTGGTGGTGAAAAGGGTACGGCAGAGGAGGAGGAGGAAGGCTGTTGATGGGTGGTTGAGAATAATTGGTGGGTTGAGGCATGCTAATCTTGTGAGCCTTGTAGCATACTATAATTCCAAGGATGAGTTGCTTTTAGTTTATAAGTTCTCACCAAATGGAAGCTTGTATTCCCTCTTGCATGGTAAGTACTTTGGTCGCACTGCAATTTGCATTTACTGTTTTTGTAATCTTTAAGGTTTTGATTATCCTGTAATAAATTTCCTTTGTCTCAATTTGTTTTGCAGGAAATAGGGGACCAGGAAGGACGCCGTTGAGTTGGAGTACGAGGTTAAAGCTAGCTTCAGGGGCTGCCCTAGGCCTAGCTTTTATCCATGGTTACAACAAAGCCAAGATCTTTCACGGACACCTAACATCCTCAAATATCATAGTTGATCGACAGGGCAATGCCTGTATTTCTGATTGCGGTCTTCACCAAGTCTTGCATGCCCCATCTTTATCAAACGATGACTACAAAGCCCCGGAGCTCATGCTGAGCAATGGTGAAGATGGTACTAAGCTTAGAAAGTACACCCAAAAATGCGATGTTTACAGCTTTGGAGTGATCCTGTTGGAGATATTGACAGGGAAAATGGTGAGCGGAGAAAGTGGGATGAGTCTGGTGAAATGGGTTCAAAGCGTGGGAAAAGAAGAGTGGGCGTGGGAGGTGTTTGATTTTGAGATGTTGGGGGACAAGGAGATGGAAGAGGAGATGGTGGGTCTCATGCAAGTGGCGTTGCTTTGCGTGGCTGTGTTGCCTAAAGATCGTCCAAAGATGAGCATGGTGCATAGGATGATCGAAGATATTGGGTCTAAGGGTGCAACAAATGGTGGGACGATTTCTATTTTGAATGATTTCTCCTCTGATTCTTCTCCTGCTCTATCAGAAAGAACTCTTGGCTTCATATAGGTAAAAATCAGTATAGCATTAATAAGTTTCATGAGACAGAATGTGGAAGGAGATCAGTCATGAATGACAGTCTTTTCTTTTTTCCCCTTTGGGTCAATTGAGATTTGTACAGAGTAGTGATAATATTTGGTTGTCATTCTTTCAGTGTGAGTTACAAGCATTTGATTGAATCACATTCCTTGAGACAGTTCCCTAAATAAAATCCCAACGAAAGGATTAATCTAATTTAATATGACACTTTGTTTTCACTGAAGTAACTTTTCAACCTCAAGAGAAACAGGACTGCGTGGGGACACTAGATGGTAAGATGTTAGTCGTTGCTGAGGCAGAAGATGGTGTCAGACCATGGAGGAACAAGAATCTGAAATCGGATGCTTCCAAACATGGAAGAGGGGCCGATCAAATCTTGCCATGCCCTCTCATCCATACCTCCAAAAAAGAAAAGTTTAATTGTAGAAGGAATAAATTATTTGTAGCCAATGAAATTTCTGATCTACCACAATTAAGACAGCACGACTTGTTTTGCTGAACCTTGCCAGGGGAAACAAGAGGGACCTGGTAGGGGCCGTGCTGAATTCCTTCAACCAGAAGCTGACTTGAGAAAACCTGAGAACCAGTTAAAATGGCTGTAAATGTATACAAAAAGCAATGCTGCAGTGTCACATGGTGTTGTCGCCTTCTGGCAAGCCGAGAGTGCCATTTTTTTTCCTATCAAGTCAGTGCCTATAGGCTGGCTTTAGGGTCCAGTGGCTGCCGTTTGCAATCTGGCAAAGAAAAATAGCATAGCTTTACTCTATTCCGAATCCAAACTAAACCATTAGGGCCTATTTCGTGGTCCACGAAAATCTTTCACACGGCTAGAAATTCTTTTCTTGCTTTCATAGTTTGTCCTTTCTAGTAAGAGTAAAACTAGTCTTTATTTCAACACCCACTCTTGAGATAATTCATGGCCTTCCAGAAGGGAAAAACCAAAATAATTAGAAATTGTATCTCACTGTTTATTTTGCACTAGGGAAACAGTGTAAAAACATAATATTTTCCTCGTATGGATAATATGAAACAAGAAATACAACTTTGACTGTACTCTGAACAAGATTTGCCCCTTTTGCACTATTTCCTCTGTCACCATTTTTACACCACAGAGAAAGATACCCAAAAAAAAGGAAGGCTAAGTAAGGACTACAAAGAGACTTAGACAGTGCTAGCTGTGGATTTTTCTAACTCATCTATCTCTTGCCATTTGTGAGAGTAAACAGGGAAGCAGCAGACTTGAGATCATGCTTCAGCTCATGTTGAATTGACCCAACCTCTTCCTTTGACACAAGTTTGTCACTGAAGAAAAACCATATGTTATTAGATTGTTAATTGAAGCAGCAGTATGGAGAACAATGATTCATTTACTTAAATATGCATCTACCCTTTTACTAAAAAAACCTAGGAAAAGCTGTCTATACTCAACTATGCCAAACATGGTCCAGAAAAAGATCTTCTATCTCTTCATACATGTTACAATCCATTGTAAACCAAAATAAACTTATTCTACATGCAAGAGCATCAATCACATCGACATTGTTCTACATGCAAGAGCAGACTTAATTAACATCTCCCAGCTTTAATTTCTACCATGGCTTAACCATTCGTTGCAAATAAGTACCAAACAAGAGCAGTAGTAAAACAAGAAAAAAAAAATAGCTTCCATTGTAAACTCATGGGTACATTGCTGCTTCATATATACGTGGTATATATTTCACGAGATGTTATACTGAACTCTTTGATAATACACAGAGATATACAGGTTGCACAGTTACTAATTTTATTCAAGCTTGACAGAAAATTTCAGGTGCATTGCAATCAGGTATTCTACGCTTTGATTAAGAATATTACCAAACTTTATTAGGCAAGTATTTATTAAAGAATATGCCTAAACCTGGAAGGAGTTGTTTTTACCACAATATTCTTGACTGTAAAGGCTGCACTGTCTACCATTAGCCAATGGCAAGAAATTGTTTTGAAAGAGAAGGAGAAATGCACATGCTGACAATAAATACGAATAACTGAAAAACATGAATCACCAATGTATCCTTATTGCAAAACTTAAATGCTTATAACTTTAGCTATAAAAAATGATTAATCCATTCATTTAATACGTTTAACTCCTTCAAACCACTTAAAATTCCTTTCTACCAATTTAAAAATCACATAATACATAATCAGAGAAAATGAAAAAATTACTGGTACATATATATTTGCTGATTATATACGATACCACAATGACAACTTTGATGACTAAAAAACATTACTGCTTGGTTAGTTGAAGACATGAAAATGAACTCCTAGTTGTTAATATACAAAGGGTTTTCTTTGATCCACCCCACTCATTTCATATCAGTAACTAATATTACGGTGAAATTTGAATATGTAGCACAAACCTGCATTGAATCGATACTTTGGAGTCAAAAGGAAACGATCCGGCTCCCTTGTCATCAAACACCGGGAGAAGCGGTTTAATATCTTCACCTACATCTGACAAACCCGGACTCGGATTCAACTTCTACAGAATTAAGATCAAACACGGTATAAACTTGCAATAAAGATAACGAACCATCATAGTTACCCTGAACAAGGTTAACCTCTCCTTCTCGACAATGAACCGGCATGGCATCATATACAGTCAAACCCTCTAAGCACTGAAGAGCATTGGCCTCATGATCACCAACTTGAACCATTTGCTGCTGCCCTGATTGTTGTTGACTGGCAGCAGCAGTCTGGGCTTTGCAAATGGCAAGCTGGTGGAGCACGAGGTCACGCTCAGCCTTGACCCAATCAATCTGCATTTTCAAGTCGGAAATAATCCCATAGCAACCACCAACAGGGTCGTTAGCCCTGGTGTTTGCTTCAAAAACAATTGATTTCATGGCAATGAGTCGCTGTGGCGGGTCGAGGTTTCTAATGATTTTGACGATGTTACTAACGCCGAAAAGTTTGTGGGCATTAAGGAAATCCTTTTGGTGATTGGCAGGAAAAAAAGGAGCCAAAAGACAGTTACGGGTGCATTTCCTACGTTGGTATTTACATGCAGCACAGGCTGGAGAACCGGCGGAGCAGTTGTTCCCCTTGGGCCGTTGCATGTTTTTGTAGGCCGGGGGAAATCTCTTTGGGGTGCTTAAGATTATTTCGCCGTCTTTGCAGGAAAAACAGAGAGAAAAGAGGAGAATTAAAGACCTAAGAAGAAAATGGAGGGGCTTAACCGATTTGTTCGGCCGGAGATAAATTAGGGACGTGCTACTCTACGTGTCATGGGGGTTTTATTTTTTTTTTAAATTGGATTTTAAATATTTTAAGATTATTATGATAATATTTATATTTTTGGGATAATTAATTTATCTCATTTTTTTAATTATCAGAAAAATTCATTCTCTTTAATTTTTTTTTAAGTTTAAATGGCCTGCATTTGTGGCAAATTGTCAATTTTAAAACACGTTAACGAACTAAATAATGTTATTTCGTTAACAAATAAATTTAAAAATTAAAAATTTAAAAAAATAAATATTCATAAAATTAAAATTAGAAGTTTTGCTCAATTTTTTTGTTTAATTGAATAAAAAGATTTTAATTTATTTAATTAACCATAGGTAATCAAATAAACTAAATTATAAGTGACTTTTTTTTTGGGAACTTGAATTAAAAAGTTTGAAGAATGAAAAGTAATTGGCTAAAATATCTTTATTCGTAATTTTTATCTTCTTTTATTAAATTTATCTGTATTTTCTTTTTTTTAATAAAGATATAATGTGGTAAACAAATTTTAGCTTTAAAAATTTTAATAGAAGAAATTATCTTACTATTTTTTTTATTTTGGGCCGTTAATGGGACCATTACTACATTTAACTGAGCCCATCAATAGATAATTTTCAGTGCTTTTTGATTCTCGTAATGGACTACTGGGCCCATTGGTCCATTATCACGTAGCCCATATTTTTTCCAAGTATGGAAGGGACTTAGCTAAAACTTGGCTGGCCTTCAGCCATTTCAGGAATAATCCCAATTTTTCTTTGTTCTTTTTTGAATGACAGAAGTTAAAATATCTGGAAAAGAGTGAGTACAATGAGCAATTATCTTGCAGGATGATTATCTCATCTTCATGCTCAATCCTTTGTATGTGTTCCTCTTTTCAGTTCTGAATTATAGCATATAAGAGATTCAGTAAATGATAAAATCTTTTATATTGCTTCAGTTCATGGATTTTGTGTGTGTGTGCGCGCGCTCTTAGATTGTTCTCAGTAGCCAACTCATGACCGTATGGTTACAGCTGTTTCAAGATGCAAGCCAAGCATGTTATGGACTGTGGGAATGGCTTGAGTTGAACTACTGCTCACAGATGTGAGAGTGTTTGTTGGGAGTGGAGGGCTGGGGTTTTGGTCCTTTCACCACTAATCAATCATCTCATAGGTGTATTTCATTCATTGGCTAGCTCCTCCCCAGGCTTCAGACCCCTCTCTTGTGGCAACCAAACTTTGGGTCATTACATGTAGAGGAGCCTGGTTGGCAACTATGAGAGAGGATTTGCAATGTCCAATTTTCCAGAACAAATTGTATGTTTATTGATGCAAATTGCAAATCAGAACTTGTCCAAAGGAGAGAATTTGTTTGCAGCAAACAGCACTACATATTTTGAATGGATCTGGTGAGTAGTAAGGATCTGCAATCTGCCTGTCGAAACAATATACATGATAGAACTAAAACCAACAGCATTATGAAGAGAGAAATGTATCAGGAAATCCAACAGAGAAGACCACTGTTAAAGGACACATCTTCAAATTCCAAATTGACTTAGGCATTGAAAAACATCAAATGTTACATCTATTGATTTTGAGAAACTCTCAAACAATCATACGAATCGACCAGAGCCTATCAAAATAAATCACTAAAATAGATGCAATATTTTACATTCAAGTTCCAACTTATCCTTGGCTGCACTTTTCAGCATGAACAGAGGAAAATAAGTATGCAACCTTTTAAGACCTAATGATAAAAACATAAGCTGATCCATAAACATGCAGCTCAATTACAAATAGTTGAAGCCTCCAAGAAAAAAGACAAAGATGATTATTCCTACACTGAAACCATGGATAACCACCCTCAGATATCATTCGAAATAACCTTACTATACCCAATTCATGGTTGGACTAAATAACTCCAGCTGCAAAACTTAGAGACCTTCACATTTTCCATCTTATCCATGAGTGTTAACCGCTTCCCAAACTAAGTTCTTTGGAACTGGGTTGGTGAGATCCCTAGCCTGCAAGGCTGCTGATCGAAGAGTCCCTATTGTCATTGCATTAGCCTTCCAAAATGATGCACTGTTGTATGGTAAACTGTGTTTCTTGCATAGCTCCTTAACGAATGGGGAAATTTTCCTGAGATGGCAGCGAGGCAACCTTGGAAACAAATGGTGCTCAATCTGGAACTGCAAACCGCCATGAAACCAGTCCATCCAAGATGAGCACAATATATCAAGTGTCCCAGCAGTTTGCATCTCAAACCAATCGTTCCCACTAGGAGGTCCAACGTAAACACTCGATGAGAAATGATTCAAACAGAACTGAATATGTTGAATTCCAGTTACAGAGAAACTAGCAACAACAAACATCACTCTCTCACCCCAATTAGGCAAGCAAGAAACAAGTAGCGGATACCAAGTCCAGAAAACAAGAAGCCCCAAAATCTCCTGACCCCTATTTGGTACCTTCCTCTTAGATAACAGCAATGCGAAAGACTGTGCAAATAGATTAATCCTAGCAAAACACATTACAGGGTAATATGTCCAATGCTGGTAACTAACCAAGAACCTAGCAACAGAATCAAAATTCATCTTCCTTTCATAAAAATAAGACGTGAGTGAATGAAAAAACTTCGAAGATACCACAAAAAATGGCATGTGTTGAAGATCTGGATCGAAATCAAGACTATTACAAGCAATGTGATGAGCATTGTGATTCCATTTCCACCATCCAATACTGATCCCTGCAAGGCAATTCCCAGTAAGGATCTGAGCAAGTCTATTGAATTTTCTGTTGCACATAACCTGGTAATGCCCAGAATCATGTCCCATCCACCCACTCTGTATCCACAAGAATCCCATTAATCCACCAGAACAAAGATGCGCCCAAGTGGTGCTGCAGCATAAAACACCATAAACACTGATAAAAAACAGCAACGCTATGAAACAAAGTGAAATGCATGTCCCGTGTCCCTTCTTTTCAAAAAGACCCATCTTTGAAAACTCACCAACGAGTTTTCTATAATCTTTGGATACCTCTGAGACAGCGTAATCTTTGAGATAATACCCAGTGAAGAACTTGTCAAGATATTGCCAAGCTGAGCCTGGATGATAGGCTACAAATGCATCAGTAGCATCTTGGCCAGCCAGATTTTGCAATGGAAGTGCCCCTCCAGGGTGGTCTTGACTCCATTGAGTGACATCATAGACCTTGCCCTGTAAAGAGATCCATAGATCTCCTGGTTTTTTGTGCTCTTCAAGCTCTGCTTGGGAAATGTACCTCCTTGACTCTGCCATTGGGGCAAGAAACGAGCAACCAAAGAATGGATCTGACTTGAAGTGTTTTCTCTTCCTTCCTCGGGTGTGAAAGGAAGAGGCTTTTTCAGTGTAGAATGATTATGGCATGAGAAAAGAAAAAGAGGCTACTTTGGGTTGTGTTTTCTTTCAATGTCTGAATGAAATTTCTCAGCTTTATGCCTGGCTTTTGCTTTGCTTTTGGGGGTGTGAATGTGATGGAGCAATGAAGGGAGGTGATATCACCATTTATAGGATGAAAGGTGGGTGGGGTTTATACAGCCAAGCAAAAATGAAGAAGAGCCACAGAATAATTTAAACGGCAGAAGCTGATAAGCGGCAGAGCTTAATACGAAATATCTTGTGCTTAGGTGGTAAGCAAGAACATTGACTATTTCTCAAAAACTAGGGCTGAAGTTGAGAGCATAATGGGAAAGTGGGGGCAAACTTTTTTAAATCTCCTTTTACTTTTTATGCTCAATCAATGTATAATTTTGAATTTTGATTTAAAGGAAAGAACATTTTTGGTTAAGAAATGAGATGAAAACAAATTCTAAAACAAATTACCTTATTAGTTAGAATTAGCCATGTGGTTTTCCTTCCTCATCAACTTTAAAATGGTAGGTAAATAAATAGGTCAAACTTTATAAGAAATAAAAATTGACTCCAAACAAGACTTAAACAATTAAATTTATCATATTTATTATTTTTAAAATCAAATATCATCGTTACGGAATCTCCATAACTTAATTATGATCACAAAATTTTATACAACACTCGAAATTACTTACGAGAATAAAAACTTTTGTAATGCTTATGTCGTTGATTATGTCATTGGAATGATTGTATTATACAAAGACAAGAATGGCTAAGTTAAATTAGGGTAATGAATTGAGAGCCTTGTGGTCTTGACACAGCAAGTAGAAAAACACTGTGGGGGAAATGGAAGCGTACAGGTAACACACCCCTGGCCATGGGCAATAGTATAAAAGAGAACACATGCAATGCTTTCAAAGCTCCAAGCAACTTTAAAGACCATGGAAATTTCCCATCGTTTCCTCTGGCGGGTGATAGGAAATTTCCCAATCATTGTGCCACTTCTGCCATATACGGACAGCTTTCCAGCTATCGCTAAATTGTTTTAACACACAGTGTAAATGTAAATATCGAATACTGTCAAAACCTGACAGAACGACGAAGCTGTAATATAATTCTATCTTGTGTCAGGTTGGATTTGACGTTAAAATTGAATTTCTGCTCCATTTTTAAATTTTTAATAAATTGTCTGTTCTGTTTCATAAAACAGTTTTAGTGAGTGAATTATTAGCACATTAATAGCACAGTTTGGGCTCTTATGAAAAAGGGGAAACCTAAATGAATGCAAAATGACCTACCTGTAACGGAAAATTAATTTGTGGGGGCTTTTCGTCATTAACTAGGTTGTTGGTTTGGTTTTAACTTTTAATTGGCTTCAACTGTTTAATTCATTTGCTCAAGAGTTTATGTATGTATTTTTTTTAATTTTTTATCCAATATATGTATAGTTTAATTTTAAAGAATCTAATCAATACAGAATAATATTTATAATTTGTTTCAATGACAAATACGTGTATAATTTAATTTCAAAAATCTTTCACTTAATAAAAAGGAAAATACAAAGGTAATTAATGGATAATTAATGTTGTTGGGCATTAATATTTCAATTTTAATTTTCATGACCAAATTATGGAAAAGAATATCCGCACATTAGATTCTCCCTCCTTGACCTTTCTAAAAGGGAATATCCCCCCACTCGTACCGTATTATACAAGGGACGTGGGATTTTTGTTTGAATGGTAGGTGAAGGGAAAGCAGTATGGAACGTTAGATAAAATGGGGGCAAAGCAAATCAAAATCAACGTGGAAATGGACTCAGCCAAATATTAGAATATGCCCACCCGCATCAGCTGCTATAATCGCACCCCAATATTGTAACTGCTTCTTCCATGTGCATTATACTCATTTCTTGCTGACTAATAATACTCTATACAGTTTTTATTAATATTTAAAGAAAAAAAATTCAAATGTTATTATTATTTTTTAAATTATATATCAATTAATAAATTAAATACTCGAACGTATATTTTATACAGCTTTCAATCTAAGGTATATCTGAACTAAACAGCACCACAAGGACAATTTTCCATATTAAGTTTATCAACGGTAAATAATAAAATTGGGAATATCCCAATTCTTATATTTTTACCCTACTCAATTAAGGGTTTTTTGTGTCTTTTTTTTTTTTACCTGACCACATCAATGTTCCTTTATTTTATGCAATTAAATTCTTACTTAGTAATAGAAATATAGCAAATATTATTTTTAGTAACAACACTGATTTCTTGTATATGTGAAATTGACATGAAGCGTTGACTAGATAGAGCAACAGTTATTGCGGTGGAATGCCATGTCATCAACTTTTTCCTAATGATTATTAATGTGGCACATCATATCACAAGAAATTCCATATCATCAATTATTTTCGTGTGTAGTCATTCTATCGTATTCAACTCTGCGTATGTAAAAAATAATAATTATTTTACGTTACATTTTTATTATAAAATAAAAATTCAATTGAGTAAAATAAAAAAAAACTTTACTACGTCCAACAAAAATGTAAATACTTAATTATCTAAACGGATATAATTTAAGGACTTAATTTTTTTTTTGGGAACTAGAGACTTTTTTTATTTTTTTAACCTAAATTAGATAGATTAATTGGGCTTGCCTAATTTGTCCATTAAACTGCAAAAATGGCCCCAACTGGTCCAATAATTGAGATCCAGCCCAACCCAGATTCACTCACAACCGAGCCCCGTCTAGCCCACAAAGATAGGCCTGTTCCCTCACAAGAAAGAGAGGAGTACCGAAAAGAAAAGAATCGGGTTCCCTTTGCATGATTGCTTCCCACTGTAACCCAGACAAAAACATTATTTTTGGTTTCAGAAATCTGTTGGGTTTTTTATTGTTACACCAATACATCCAAAGCGGAGAGCAGAAAAAAGTGTTCTTTATATAGAAAAGCTTGAAGAAATGGCAGAGAAACCTCAACCAGTGAGAGTACTATACTGTCCCATATGTTCTCTTCCAGCAGAGTACTGTGAATTCGGCCCTGATTTCGAAAAGTGTAAGCCTTGGTTGATCAAAAACGCCCCTGAGCTTTACCCAGATCTCTGTAAAGGTTCTACGTCTTTCTTTTTTAAAAAAATTATTATTGAGTGTAAATATTTGCATGCTTATTTTATTTTATTTTTATTCCGTGTCTTCTTTTTGTTTGCTGATGAAACTGACAATAAAGAAGACACCGCTTTGTTTTTTTTTTTTCTGGGTTTTGTTGTTTTGTTTTGGCTTTGGGTTTTAAATTTACTTTCTCTGGAGGTTGTTTGTCTGATATGGATTGATGAATGAAGATAATAATCTCTGCCTTTTGCTATTGGATAGTGTCCTCAATCTTTATTGCGTTTCTTAGTTTTGATTGTATGTAGGAAGTAAAAACTGGAAGAGTAAGAGAAGAAATGATTTGTTCTTCTTCTTTTTCATGTGACAGTGTAGTAAGTTAATAATTGTTTTTGATGTTTAGAGGCTAATGAAAAGGAGGCCGAGAAGGTTTCTGAACAGCTCCAATCAGTTGGTATTTCCTCTGCTGATGGGGCAGCATCTTCAGCTCAACCAGGTTAGTATGACTTCTTAGTCATCTACTTATTTAGGCAGCATTCTTTGGTTTTATATTGGGAATATTCTTTCATAAACACAGATAATTTCTTCACAATTTTATTCATCATCTTTCAAGAAGAAACATTTTCATTAACTTCTGAGCATCTAACACAAATAATGTCTTCAAACTTTATTCATTTGGTTTCAAGAAGAAGCGTTTTCATCCTCACTGCTCCAATGTTTGTTTTAATTTATTTTAGTACATTTCTATTTTGCAGGGGATACATCATCATCTAAGCAAGAAGAAGTTAAACGTCTTCCTGGTGCGAAAATAAAGAAGAAAGTAAGGCCCTTTTTTTGTAGTTCCCTTGGCATTATATGCACAAAACATTCATAGGATTTTGAAGGTTTTGATCCCCAATCTCAGGATGACATTTTCTAAATTAGCATAGAGTAAATTGCATTTTCTTTCCTATGTTTCTTGTCTAATTGAATATTGTTGATATGCGGATGATTCATGTTCTAAATCATGGTGAAATATTTACATAATTCTTAGTCAAAGTCATTGCTTGTGGACCTTTGCCTACATGCTCGGTTATTATTAGGATATGAGAGTAACCTATCTTGTTTTCCTTTTTTTCCCTGCTTTTGTTTTTGGTCAAATAAAAGGAGAAACAAGAGGTTGTTATTGAGAAGGTTGTACGTAACAGGCGCAAATGTATCACCATTGTGAAAGGGTTGGATCTTTTTGGTGAGCCACTTACTGATATGCCTCTCTTTCATTCTCACATTTATTTTTCCATCTCCTGATTAGCTTTTTTAAAAAAAGTTAATTTCTGATGAGTAGATATTTTTTTCAGGAGTCAAGCTTAGTGATGCTTCCAAAAAGCTTGGGAAGAAGTTTGCCACTGGAGCATCAGTTGTTAAGGTGTATAAAATGCCATTTGAACCTGTAGTTTTCATTCCAATATTGGTTCTTTTTCTTACAAATATTTTGATGGTTATTTCTTTTAGGGGCCAACGGACAAGGAGCAAATTGATGTTCAAGGGGATATTGCCTATGATATTGTGGAATTTATTACAGAGACCTGGCCTGCTGTAATTTCTCCTGTCATCTTATTTGTGTTTCCTTCAATATGAAAATGCTGCACACGAGAAAATATTAATGCATGATTGATTATTTTCTTTGTTTTGCTATTGAAAAGAATTATTTTTTGCTTTGCACATGGAAATACTATTCAACATGAAACTCTGCAATTCCTACTTAGATATAGCTCTACTACAAAAAAAATGATTCTTTATTGCCTTGAAAGTGAGGTTATGCTGTTCATTACTAACACAAAAGCTTCTTAAAATTTCACTATGGCTATATTCTTTGAAATATTCTACTAAATTCCCTTAGGATGCTGTTTGAATTTTTTTTATGCTTGACATAAGTCTTCATGTTCTGAAAATTTGCTCTCTCTCTGAATTGAAGTTTCTGTATTTGCTGTGCCCTTTCAGGTGCCTGAAACTGCTATTTTCTTCATTGAGGATGGAAAAAAGGTTCCAGCCGCTTGATTCTAGAGCTTGAAGCAGGACTCGGGGCTGAGCTTTGACAGCACATTGATGAGCCAGCTTTTGCTTTGACTGGACAGAGCATCTATTCATCTTAGTTGGATTGGATAATTTTCACCAAACCTGCTATACCTTTGAGAAGAAGTTCTGTCATTTGAGAGATAAAATTGTGTACTGCTGAAGCATTACCCTTCACTGGTCCTTGAAAACATCATGCTACTTTAATATTTTTGGCTTGCGGCATAATCTTTTGCATGTGAGCAGTGTTTTTCTTTGATGGGCAAGCACTATAAGTACCGTTTTGTGTGAATGAAGTTGGTGAAAGAAAGTAGATAGATGAAGAATATCTTAGCACTTGAAAGTAATGGACCTGTTTTGAGCAGAGCTTCATTGCTAGTGCTTAGATGTATCTGATGAAATTCGAGATTTATGGTCAGTACGGATCGATTTTCAAATCTACTGAATGCTTGTGGCAAAGCTCAGTGGGAATACTTCTGGCTCTATGATCACAATGGACGCTCTGCTTGTCTATTATGCCTCACTTGGCCAAGCTTCATCTCCACCTGGAGAGCTAGAAAACAAGGAAGACAAGCAAACTGAATGTCCTAAAATCTAGAGCGTGCAAGCAAACCGTTAATTAAAATAGAAAAAAAAAAAGTTAAACCAATAGCTGAATGGAGTCTAAATTTTAGAGGCTAAAAGAAAGCATAAATCCCTAGTTGGATTAGAGCTCTCAAAGGGTAAAGAAAGACGGAGTCATTGGATTCACGAGCCCATGGGTGATTTGATGGGGCTTTGTTTAATTAGATTCGGACCCAAATACACACCAACAAAAATCTTTCACTTTGTGATTTAATAGTAGTGGATAAAACGAATATCCGCTCCCTGTCTCCTTAGATTCGTCCCGTAGTGTGGAGAACCGAAAGATCCCCTCTTTTGTCTCCCTTAAACGAGGAACAGAGGCCCCTCTTCTCATCTCATCCCAAGTTTTTATAAAAGCCTCTTCTTCTAAATTTTAGTTCTAAGCTTTACTTCTCTCGAGGTAATCACTATCCAGTTCAGCAATGCTCTCTACTTTTTTTCCTTTCTTTTTTTTTTTCATTTTTCCATTGTTAATGGTTCTTTTAAATGTTTATTGGTATGCTTAGGAACTGTTGGTTATTCTTAAATGAGAAAGCAAACAACTTTAAACGGTTGGGTGTTTATGATTAATGCCTTTTTTGGAGTGGGCTTGCTTGTATGGTTCAGCTATGCAGCTTTAGTACTTGATTTTCATTTTTGTCTCAAATAGATAGAAAATAGTGTTGGACTCAGATTTTAGTATGAGCTTATAGCAGTGGTGGTTGTTATAACTCTTTGAATTGCCATTTTATTGGACAAAAGAAAGGGTTTCCTTCTTTCCCGACAACGTTGAAACTTGCTCTAGAAGAGCAAACCAGAAGTAATACAAGGATTGAGGTAGAATTTCTTTTTGCCTGAGGGACATTTCCCTGGCTTTCGAAACTAATTTTGGACCATATTGGTATTTTGCAGGGGCATGTGAATATTGTTGGGCACAACCAAACAGTAAAATGGCACATTTGCTGTCAACTACATGCTCTGTAAAGATCTCATCTAGCTACAGACCTTGTGGTCAACCTCTGAATCAGGTTCGAACAGCACTTCCTACCTCTTTTACCATTCAGACTTCCAAATCCCCCTTCAAAAGGCTTGTTTTCCAAGGAGACAGGGGAGGAAGAAGTTTTGTGGTTCGTGCAACCGCCGCACCTGTACGCCAAGAAGTTTCCGCTCAATCCGGGTCTGGTTCTAATCTGTCCCCAAATGAACCTTCAAAGCCTCAGCGGGTCATGATTATTGGTGGAGATGGCTACTGTGGTTGGGCTACAGCCCTCCACCTGTCCAACAGAGGTTATGATGTTGCAATTGTGGACAGCCTTGTCCGGCGGCTTTTTGACCACCAGCTTGGCCTTGACTCCTTGACACCGATTTCCTCTATCCATAACCGGCTCCGTTGTTGGAAAGCTACCACTGGAAAGACAATTGACCTTTATATTGGTGATATTTGTGACTTTGAGTTCTTATCCGAAACCTTTAACTCATTTGAACCTGACGCTGTCGTCCACTTTGGAGAGCAACGGTCTGCCCCTTATTCAATGATCGATCGATCAAGAGCTGTGTTCACTCAGAAAAATAATGTAATCGGAACACTCAATGTTCTTTTTGCAATAAAGGAATTCAGGGAGCAGTGCCATCTAGTAAAGCTTGGGACAATGGGAGAGTACGGAACTCCAAACATAGATATTGAAGAGGGTTATATAACAATCACTCATAATGGAAGGACCGATACTTTGCCTTATCCAAAGCAAGCAAGCTCTTTTTATCATCTCAGTAAGGTTCATGATTCAAATAACATAGCCTTCACTTGCAAGGCTTGGGGCATCAGAGCCACTGATCTGAATCAAGGAGTGGTTTATGGGGTAAGGACCGACGAGACTTCAATGCATGAAGACCTGTATAACCGGTTTGATTATGATGGAGTATTTGGAACAGCATTGAATCGGTTTTGTGTTCAGGCTGCTGTTGGGCATCCCCTTACAGTTTATGGGAAAGGGGGCCAGGTGAGACTCCTCTATTCGAACCTACTATTGATGCCCCACACTTTGTATTTTGTGTTTTATTTTCCATAAATACCTTAGGATATATATTTACGCTTGGATTCTGCTTTTGGGAGGAATGACTGTTCACTGCAAGTAAACAGTTTTCATCAACCGAATTTGTGCTTAGTCAGTTTTGTATCTTATGCATCACAGACACACACACCATTTATCGGATATGCTCGATGTTTCATGGTATACACTTGACACACACTCCCAGTGCCCATTCCTTCGACATGGTAGATGTGCCACCATACACATATTGGACATGGATATTTTATAATGCAGAAAATTCCTTGGTACAGTTATGTTCGGCTATAATTCGAGGATGGCATTTTTCCTGCATGCATGTCTAACTCTCTCTCTCTCATGTTCTATTTATAAAATTCAGACCAGGGGTTACCTTGACATAAGAGACACAGTTCAGTGCGTTGAACTTGCTATTGCAAATCCAGCACAACCTGGTGAATTTCGGGTTTTCAATCAATTCACTGAGCAGTTTTCTGTCAATGAACTAGCTGCCCTTGTAACAAAAGCAGGAGAGAAGCTTGGACTTGATGTGCAAACCATATCTGTGCCCAACCCAAGAGTTGAGGCGGAGGAACATTATTACAATGCAAAGCATACTAAACTCATTGAGCTGGGACTCAAGCCACATCTCCTCTCAGACTCTCTTCTTGACTCATTGCTCAACTTTACTGTTAAGTACAAGGATCGTGTTGACAGAAAACAGATTATGCCTAATGTTTCTTGGAGAAAAATTGGGGTGAAGCCACAGACTGTGCCAGCTAATTAAGTGGTCGACAGATGTAGATGTCAGAAAGTTCTTGTTTACCTTGTTGTATCCTTTTGCCCTTTGTAGATGGTGCTGCAGTTCTTTCAACTCTTCATGGTAAGCGTGGTCTGTAATTTGCCTCTGGAATCTAAACATGGTTAAATTGGTTGCACGTGAGAGAGTAATATGACTTGAGTTCTTGGATCGTGGCCTTTGGTGTGGAACACTGTGAGCCTGTTTTGTATTCAGTTGCTTATATCTTGATAAGGTGGAAAATATCAATAATAATTACTGTAATATATTCGTAATTTAAAGTGACTGAAGTTCTCCAATGTTGTTGTTATCCTGTTGCTTTTCACTCGTCCTGTGGTAATACATGAACTGAGGGCTTTGTTCTTCCCAATTTTAACCATAACAGTTATTCCAAGTCATCTCACTCTAGGAGGTGATTCCATGCTAAGTTGGATGTACCTTATCTGCTCATTGTTCGCCACTTTTAAGTAATATATAATCATATTGCAGATAGGTATTTGGTTTCTAGTACAAGTTAAACCTCCCTATAGAAGTTGAAACCAAAGTAATTTTACTTTGTATGATGTAAAATTATAGCTTCATGGCTTTTCCATTGCAGTAACAGAGTTTCCTTTAACAATAACCTACAAATCAGTTAACCTACAAAACAATCAATAAGCTTAACTTCCTGGATCCCACAAAGAAGAAGGCCGTAGGGAATGCAGCAAAATCTAAAGCTTCAAAATTCAACCGTGAAGGTAGCTTTTACATCAGCTAGGCAAAAATCTCCAGGGTCTATTTTCTTCTTTCAGGAACATGTATGTTATTCACTATTTATCAGATACGTGATTTGATAAAATCAAGCCCTCTTTTGCATGATTGGAAGTGTTGGGGTATGTTCTTGTCTTCACGGACTGCCCTTATAAAATCAAGCACAACTGTAGCTAACTCATCTTGGTGTGAAGTATACTCATGATCAGCTCCTTCAATTAACTGCAGTTTATGATTTCGAATAAACCTGGCAAATTCCAGGGCATCTTTGGCTGGTACAATTTTATCCATGGTTCCATGAATTGTCAACACCCTGAAAACAATGGCATCAGGATTAAAACACAAGCGATAAATCTATGCCAACAATCACATCTTTACCGAAGGTGCAAACTAGTTATTCCCAATGCAAACAGTTAAATCTGATCTAGAGGGTGGGCGATCATAATTCAGTATATCCAGAGTATTTGTCTCTGGCAAGTGACATTCACATTGCAATTGATCCAGCCGTATCATGACATGAACATTAGAAAAGCAGTCAATGCTAGCATTTTGTAACCTGCAATTTTGATCAATCAAAAGGCATGATGCATGAGTGTCAGTGGTTAATCGGTCCATCAAACTTTCTTCAGTTACACGATACTCAAACTTTCCTGCAAATGAAAAAAAAAAATCCTTGGTTTCGGAATAAAAGGAACTAGTTTATCACAAATTGTTTACTGGAAGGTGACAGCAGAACTTTAAATATGGGGACAGAAGCATAATACAAAAGCTTACCCTTTCTATTCTTAACATCAATATACCCATTTTGCTTGATTCTTTGCAAGAAATCTTTACCCAATCGACCTTCCATGCCTTTCTCTAGATGGAAGCGGCCAGAAATATTGATAACAGCTGGTACATCATTGTACTTTGAAGCATAGAGAAGCACCACATTTCCTCCTGCAGAAATTTATTTCAGCAGTATAGAACTTACAAGAATTGATCAATGAACTCTAAATTTTGATCCCTAAAAGCCCTTTTTTTTTTAAAAAAAAAAAAGGAGGACGTGTAAATCAACGAAGTTCTTTCCAACTTGAAAAAACTCCATTAACTGCAGCTTAATATGGAATGCATTACTGTTTTCTGCAATAGCAAAGTAACACTACTCTCATGGTTGTGAGGAAACCTTTAAATATATAAATTAAAATTCTTCACAACATTGAGTATTAGATTCAAATCAACAGCTTGACCCTCAAAGCTTTTCATGAATTTAGAAAAATCTGAGAAATTCCCTCCCTATTTATTCTCATTTAGAGTTTGATTATACTGATTCATATCCTAGTTGTATATTACATTAACAAACCTTTACTGTGCCCGATGATTGCAGTTATTAGACGTTCCTTCTTGTAGAAATATTGAACAACAGCTCGTAAATCCTCAGCTTCTCTGCGGTAGTTACCATACATGAAGGAACCTTCACTTTCCCTGGAAGACAAAAGCACGAATACCCTCAATAACCATTGTTTGTATCAGCAACTTGTAACTTTATAAAGCTTGCTTCTTCTACTTCAGTCTTCAGTCATCTTACCCATTCCCAGCAAAGTCAAAGCGGAAAGCACTGATTCCTTCTCTTTCTAACGCAGTGGCCAGACTCACCATGGGTATGCGTTCCTATACACAAAACACGGATTTATTTGTGAATTGGTCTTCCTTTATACTTTACAGTAAGAAAGCTACACGGTTATAGATATGAACTCAAAGAACAATCACAACTGATGGTAATTAATGTAATGTGTATTATATCTAACAATTTACCCACCTTCTTTGATTGAAAGCCATGGCAGATGATAACAAGATCCTTAGAACCTGTTTCATGTAATATTCCGACGAGATTCTCCCCATGGTTGTTTTGAATTACAATTCTCTGATGTCCAACTGTTGCAAATTACATATATCAGAATGCAATTTGAGTTGTGTTACGATGGTTAAACAAACAAAGCGACAAACCAATCATGAAAGAGAAGAAGAAGAAGAAAACCATCATCCATCTTTCTTAATTGATTTCTCTCGAAAAACCCACATCTTACCTGAAGTCATGGAGGTACGAGTTGGAAACGCGCCGACTGAAGGTTTATATTGAGGGGTCGGAACTGCCTTAAGGAGACACGTCTCTGAAATTTGGGAGGTAGCTCTGTTCTGAAACTAACCTTGGATCTGTTAGTTAATGTTTGGTCCAAACCAACTTACGGTTGTAGTTCTTGTTGGACAGTTAAGCGCCAACATTTACATAAACTACCAATCGGATTTCGGGATTTAACATTTACATCTATAGCTTGGACTTCTTGTCTTTTGAGTGAACTTAGTTTCCTTTTTCTGCCTCTTTTACTAATTAAACAAAAAACCAAGATTTTATTTGTCTTCGAAGAGAACAAGCTAATATATACATAAATTTGAGTATGAGCATCTGTTCTCAGTTCTCACGTTCATAGGAGCCCAAACAGATGGTCATGCCCGTCGGGCCAGAGCTCATCTTTTCCTCACAATGATGAAAGATTGGTTCGGTCACTTATTTTCAGATTCCTGTCTCGACTACAACACTTTTTACATTTACGGTTAAATAAATCCTGGAAAGTACACAAATCCTTAGTTCTTGCCAGGCCTCCATTCACATAACAGGTAATGAAAAATAAATTAGTCAAAAACGCACTTTATTATAAAGGCTTTACAAGCTAATCCGCAGGAGCGTAAACTTTTAAATGGAACATTATCGTTCACTGTAAGAGAGGAAAATTGTTAAATCAAAAGGGAAAGAAAAAACAAAAGGGTTTGGGGGGGGGGGGGGGGAGTGCCATACATTTTTCTAATGCTCAAGTTAACTGCTACACTTGCCACGGCGACATGGATGACATAGAATTCTTCTACAGCATTCAGTCTATATATCAGACACAAGGTTATCCATAAATAAACCCAGTGGCAGCAATCAGGCAAAGTTCCTAGAACTCAAAGGATGGTGAATACGTATATGCACATTCAATTCAATAAATAACCACCAGGCAAGAGGCCCTACCAACCCCTTGCACGCTAAGATCCAACAGGAGCAACGCCTTTGGCTTTAGCTGCAGCAGATGCGGCAGCAGCAGCTGCAGCAGCTGCTGCAGCCGCTGCAGATGCAGCCGGACTTGGACTTGGAGGCACTGGATTGGACTGAGGTCCATTCTGTGGTGCAACCATCTCTTGATGCTGTTCTTGTTGCTGGTGCTGAGAGTTGACCTGGTCAAGTAGAGCCTTAATCTGACTCCCTGTGAGTGTCTCATGCTCAAGCAATGCATTAGCGAGTGCATAATGTTCTTTGCTGTGGGTTGTGAGGATGGTTTTTGCATTGTTATAAGCATTTTCCAGAAAGTACTTCACTTCTTTCTCTATAAGAAGTCTAGTCTCAGTGCTCATGCTCCTGCCGTTGTCATTATAATCATGAGTAACAAGCCCCACCTCTTTACTCATGCCATACTTTGTAACCATAACTCTAGCTAGTGAAGTTGCGTGCTTCAGATCAGAGGATGCACCAGAAGTAACTTCATTTTCTCCAAAGATGAGCTCTTCTGCAACCCGCCCCCCCATGGCAACATCAAGCCTTGCAAGCATCTGCTTTCGAGAGAGGCTTGTTTGATCCTTGTCAGGCAACTGCGAAACCATGCCAAGAGCCATCCCTCGGGGGACTATTGTTGCTTTGTGAACAGGAAGTGCCCCGTCAGTATATATGGCAACAAGGGCATGGCCACCCTCATGGAAAGCTGTCAATTTTCGTGATTCATCAGAAATGACAGCTGACTTGCGTTCACTTCCCAATATGATCTTGTCCTTTGCATACTCCAAATCAGCCATTGTCACTGCTTTAGCACCGTCCATTGCAGCCTTCACCGCAGCAATGTTGACCAAATTTGCTAAATCAGCACCAGAGAACCCAGGAGTACCTCTAGCAATGATCATTAAATCAACATCATCGGCCTTCAAGACCTGCAATGCAGCAGAGTGAATTGTTACACATGCATGGCTACACACAAGTTCTACCAGGAAATATCACCTAAACTAATAATTACCGTAATGTAATTTTCAAAAAAAAAAAAAAATACTGTGATGCAACATATACCTAATGTCGGAAATCAGACTACAAAATATTGATGTAATTGAAACATGTAAAATAGCAAAGACACTTATTAGAAGCATGTTTGAAAAGCTTATATCCAGCAAAATTTACAATACATGCGCCAATGTGGCCTGCCAAGCATCGTCCACGCAAAATATTGTCTAGAACATGAACAATCAGCCACTGACAGGTGTCAACTCAAGCTCAAACTCCTAAAAGATGTCGACTTCTACAGAGTGAACACAATACCTTTGACATGTGGGATTCCATAATCTGTCTCCGTCCTTCAACATCTGGATTAGGAACAATAATGCGGCGGTCAAATCGTCCAGGTCTCACCAGTGCCTTATCCAATGATTCTGGAAAATTTGTTGCTGCAATCACAATAATTCCTTCATTCTGTTTAAAACCATCCAATTCAACGAGCAACTGATTCAAAGTCATCCTCATGTACTGCTGGTCCTTTGGATTACGGCTTCCACCTATGGCATCTATCTCATCAATAAATATAATACATGGTGATCGCTTCTTTGCAGCAGCAAAAAGATCTCTCACTCGTCGAGCTCCAACTCCAACAAACATCTCTTCAAACTCACTGCCACTGCAGGAAAAGAAAGGTACACCAGCCTCTCCAGCAATAGCTCTTGCTAACATAGTTTTCCCAGTGCCAGGTGGACCAACAAGCAAGACACCTTTTGGAAGCTTGCCACCAAGACGAGTAAAGCGCTGCAAGAAGGGTACGTAAAAAGAGGGGGGAAAAAGTCAACCTTTCTGTTCACTCAAGAAAGATGTGTCAAAGGAAAATGCAGTAAACTAGTCACTATAGGATAAATATCAATGAATAGATAGTTGAGTGGTGCAGGAGATCCCCTCCACAGCAATGACATGGATAGATAACACCGCATGTGAATATGCAAACCATAATATGTTGTAAGATTCAAAGTAGAAGCAGTTTTTTCAACCATGCTACTTTCCTAAGGCAGATACCAATGTAAATGAACCAAAGGAAGTTACTCAAGCTACTTCATCATTCATCCTGAGTCCGAAAATTCAGGGATTAGTAAAAACTCTGAGCACTCTACAAAGGGGAGAGAGAGAGAGATTTATCAAATCCAAAACTGCATTTACCTTAGGATCTCGAAGGTAGTGGACAATTTCTTCTAGCTCTGCCTTTGCCTCATCAACACCTTTCACATCATCAAATTTTGTGTTAGACTCCACACTGGGTTGCACCTCTTCATGTAGACCAAGTCCTGAAACAAGGATATCAGTGAATCATTATTCAGAGAAACAATTAAAAGTTTAAACGTGTACATAGACACCTTTTGAAAAAAAACATGTACATAGACAATTTTAGAGAAAAATTTCCATGTCATTTTAAAGTATTACCTTTGCTAATCCCTCTATCCTCAATAAGTGCTCCTGCACCAGAAATCAACAAAAAGCCAAGTGCAATAGTACGTATAGTACGCCACAATTGTTCTTTAAAATGTCCTCCTTCTGCTGCTACCATGTGGATAGGAGCACTAGCAGTTCCTAGGACACCATCTTTTGTAGATTTTCCCACATTTCGCAAAGCTGAAAGGCCTCCTATACTCTCTTCCTCCCTTGCTGAATTAGCAATACCTGCAATTTTGAACAATCTCTTAGCAAGCAAAAATTCAGAAAGGCAAATAGTCGAAGTTGTTCAGAAAGAAAATGCCTAACAATATTTTGGTAAAGATTTTACGAATGCTATCAGATTAGAAACTGCATTCAAAGATTCCTTCAACAAAGTGAAAAAATATTGCAAAACTAACATTTTAAAAAAACTTATGCATGCCAGATAGCAAGACCACTCACCTTTCTGTAATGTCTTAAGTAACTCACTTTCATCCAGCCTGTCAACTTTGACTAATGCTTTAACATACTCAGAAAGGGCAGATCGATTAGAATGTAATGATGGCTGACTTTCAAATAGTCTTATCACTGCTTCAGGATCATTTCTATGGTAAAGTTCTCTTAAATGAGCAACTTCACTAGCCTCATCTATATCACGGACTCTGCGAGCTAAATTGCCAACATAGCTTGACTTCAACCTCTGTTGGCCACTCAAAAGCCTATTACCTGCACCCCAAGAAGATAGCAACTTAGGCAACATAGTTTTTGAGTTGAGAACAAGGAAAGCTAACAATGAACGTTAAAGCCAAGTGGTTTGTTGAAAGAGAATAAAATTAAGAAGACAATGATAGAACAGAAACTTTTGATTGAAACACACATACAAGAATGATGAGTTCGACTGAGCAAGTTCCCGAAATGTCCCAACTCTGATTGCTGTCTTGAAACCTGTTTTAAGATGAAGATGGAGCTTATTTCTTTATACAAAGCATAAGCATACAAATCTAAGTCAAACATGCAAATTACTAAACAACAATTACACACACAAAATATTAACTAAACCTTGCAGCAATCTAATTAGAGCTAAAAATAACTTCTTTTTAACAATCGTTCATGCAAAACCACATTCCCACATATGCAGATTGATGAAATGAAAATTGCAATCCCCTAAAGAAACTGAAGTTTTGTGCCAGTAGAAGTCCCAATCAGCTGAGCAACGGAAATTAAAATAGAAGATTTCAAATCTCAATTCCGGTAATCTTTTAATTACCCACTCTAATACCTAGCTCGGATACAAGTGTTAAACGTAACAGCTTTAAGCTGTTCAAAATTAGGGTTTCCTCAATTTCCAAATTTCAGAACATTATATTACAGAAACCCAATATATAAATAACAAAAAAAGCAAAAAAATTTATATATATAAAAAGTTAAGACCTAAGCAAAACGAATCTTAAAAGAGAGAGGGAAAGCAACCTGAGTGATTAGGTGTCTCCAAGCCATCGCCTTTTACAGAGACCCAAAAAGGTCCGATCCTTCTATCCTTGCTCTCTCTCTCTCTCCGACGTCTATGGGTGCGTTTGGTTATCGAGAAAAGAAGGAAAACAAAAATAAATACAAAAAAAAAAAATCAGAAACAGAGTGTTGAAGAGAAATAATCTGAATGGTAAGATCACTATCACTTGAGCAAAAGCTTATGCATTTTGGTTTGGTGGGTGCGTGCCCAGGAAGAAGAGTTAGTCCAATGTCCTGCTACAAAATGTCGGATTTGCCCTTTCAGCTTTAATCTTTTCTCGTCGAGTATTGACCCTTTCAAAATCTTTCCTTATTTTCTTTTATGGAGATATTTTTTGTTTTTGGTTGTAGAAATGTTACATCATGGATTTTTGTGAAGGGGAACTGAGATTCTTATGGCTTATGCCAATAAATGGTTTAAAATCTAAATGGGAGAAATAAAAAAAATAATAGTACACCAATAAATTAGTACAAATTTTATTTTTATTTTTCTTTATTATTTGTACAAATATCATATATGATTTTATGTAAAAAATCATCCCCCACTTTATCGAAATTTTACAAATTTGGGATAATTTTGAATTGGTTTTTAACATGTTTAAATGGGTAGATCCAACAATAGGTGGGTTTAGACTGAAAGCTATGGCTTGGGCTTTCGTTGAAGCCTATTGACCATGGCTTTCTATAATTTTCATTCACCTCAAATTAAGTCCCACAATTTGTATGTTATTTTATTTTCATATATATCTTAGGCTATATCTTTATGCTTTGATCAGGGACGGACCGACATAGAATGAAAAAAATCCCTGCTGATTATACTTTTTATACTAAAGTTTTATATAGTTAATAATGTTAATAAACTTATTAATTTTTTACAATTGTGTAAAAAGTGAGATCAAATACTTCAAGTCAAAATAGATTTAGTTATAACACCAATTAAAAAAATTCCTGAATCCATTTTGGTTCTGCTTTGGGGGAAAATCACTGTTCACTGTCAACATGTCGGTTATTCCCTATTTATCAGATACGTGATTTGATAAAATTAAGTCCTCCTTTGCATGATAGTAAGTGTTGGTGCGTACTTAAGATCAGACCATGCACCAGAAGTAACTTCATTTTCTCCAAAGATAAGCTCTTCTGCAACCCACTCCCCCAACACAACATCAAGCCTTGCAAGCATCTGCTTTCGGGAAAGGCTCGTTTCATCCTTGTCAGGCAACTGGGAAACAATGCCAAGAGCCATCCCTCAGGGGACTATTGCTGCTTTGTGAACAGAAAGTGCCCCATCAGTATGGATGGCAGCAAGGGCATGGCCACCCTTGTGGAATGCTGTCAATTTTCGTGACTCATCAGAAATGACACCTGACTTGCGATCACTTCCCAATATGATCTTGTCCTTTGCATACTCCAGATCAGACATTGTCACTGCTTTACCACCATCCATTGCAGCCTTCACAGCAGCAATGTTGACCAAATTTGCTAGATCAGCACCGGAAAACCCAGGAGTATCTCTCGCAATGATCATTAAATCAACATCATCGGCCTTCAAGACCTGTAATGCACCAGAGTATATTGTTACACATGCATGGCTGCACACAAATTCTACCAGGAAATATCACCTACCCTAATGATTACTGTGATGCAACATAAACCTAATGTCAGCAGTCAGACTACAAAATATTGATGTAATTGAACCAACATGTAAAATAGCAAAGACACTAATTAGAAGCATGTTCGAAAAGCTAACAGCAATGGGGACTGCCAAGCACAGTCCATGCAAAGTATTGTCTAGAACATGAACAATCAGCCACTGACAGCTGTCAACTCAAGCTCAAACTCTTAAAAGATGTTGACTTCTATTGAGTGCACAAGATACCTTTGACATGTGGGATTCCATAATCTGCGTCCGTCCTTCAACATCTGGATTAGGAACAATAATCCGGCAGTCAAATCATCCAGGTCTCACAAGCGCCTTATCCAATGATTCTGGAAAATTCGTTGCTGCAATCACAATAATTCCTTCATTCTGTTTAAAACCATCCAATTCAACGAGCAACTGATTCAAAGTCATCCTCATGAACTGCTGGTCCTTTGGATTACGGCTTCCACCTATGGCATCTATCTCATCAATAAATATGATACACGGTGATCACTTCTTTGCAGCAGCAAAAAAGATCTCTCACTCGTTGAGCTCCAACTCCAACAAACATCTCTTCAAACTCACTGCCACTGCAGGAAAAGAAAGGTACACCATCCTCTCCAGCAATAGCTCTTGCTAACATAGTTTTCCCAGTGCCAGGTGGATCAACAAGCAAGACACCTTTTGGAAACTTGCCACCAAGACGAGTAAAGCACTGCAAGAAAGATAAGTAAAAAGAGGGGGAAAAAAATCAACCTTTCTGTTCAGTCAAGAAAGATGTGTCAAGGGAAAATGCAATAAAGTAATCACTATAAGATGAATACCATGGAATAATTAGTTGAGTGTAGTGAATTGAGATGCAGGTTATCTCCTCCACAGAAATGACCTGGATAGATAACACCATGTGTAAATATTCAAACTATAATACACTGTAAAATTTAAATTAGAAGCAGTTTTTTCAACCATAATACTTTCCTAAGGCAGATACCAATGTAAATAAACCAAAGGAAGTTACACAAGCTACTTCATCATTCACCCTGAGTCTGAAAATTCAGGGATTAGTAAAAACTCTGAGCACTCTACAAAGGAGAGAGAGAGAGAATTTTCAAATCCAAAACTGTATTTACCTTAGGATTTCGAAGGTAGTGGACAATTTCTTCCAGCTCTGCCTTTGCCTCATCAACACCTTTCACATCATTAAATTTCGTGTTAGACTCTAAACTGGGTCGCACCTCGTCATGTAGACCAAGTCCTGAAACAAGGATCTCAGTGAATCAAAATTTAGAAAAACAGTTATCAGTTTAAATGTGTACGTAGACAATTTTAGTGAAAGACTTATATGTCATTTTATAGTTCTACCTTTAGGAAGCCATCTATCCTCAATAAGTGCTCCTACACCAGAAATCCACAAGAAGCCAAGTGCTAGTATGAATAGTATGCCACAATTGTTCTTTAAAATGTCCTCCTTCTGCTGGTAACATGTGGATAGGAGCACTAGCAGTTCCTAAAACACTATCTTTTGAAAATTTTCCCACATTTTGAAAAGTTGAAAAGGCCTCCTATATTCTCTTCCTCCCTTGCTGAATTAGCAATACCTGTAATTTTGCACAATCTCTTAGCAAGCAAAAATTCAGAAAGGCAAAGAGTGGAAATTGTTCAGAAAGAAAATGCCTAATAATATTTTAACAGAGAATTTACAAATGCTATCAGATTAGACACTGTGTTCAAAGATGCCTTCAACAAAGTGAAAAAATATTGCAAAACTAACAATTTAAAAGAAAATAATGATGCAAGATAGTAAGATCATTCACCTTTTTGTAACATCTTAAGTAACTCACTTTTATCCAGCCTGTCAACTTTGACTAATGCTTTGACATATTCAGAAAGTGCAGACCGGTTAGAATGTAATGATGGCTGACTTCAAGTAGCCTTATTACTGCTTCAGGAGCATTTCTATGGTAAAGTTCTCTTAAATAAGCAACTTCACTAGCCTCATCTGCATCACAGACTCTGTGAGCTAATTGCCAACATAGCTTGACTTAAACCTCTGTTGGCCACTCAAAAGCCTATTACCTGCACCAGAAGAAGATTTCACTTTAGGATTAGGCAAAATAGTTTTCGAGTTGAGAACAAGGAAGCTAACAATGAAAGGTAAAGCCAAGTAGATCGTTGAAAATAATGATAGAATAGAAAATTTTGATTGAAAGACACAGACAAGAATGATGAGTTCTACTGAGAAAGTTGGCGCAATGTCCCAACTCTGATTGCTGTCTTGAAATCTGTTTTAAGGTGAAGATGGAGCTTATTTGTTTATACAAAGCATAAGCATACAAATCTAAGTCAAGCATGCAAATTACTGCTTTAATAAGCAAAAATAACTCACACAAAATATTAACTAAACCTTGCAGCAATATAGTTAAAGCAAAAACTAAATTCGTTTAACAAGCCTTCAAGCAAAACTACATTCCTACATATGCAGATTAATGAAATAAAAATTACAATCCCTTGAAAAAACTGAAATTTTGTGCCAGTAAAAGTCCCAATCAGCTAAACAACGGAAATTAAAATAGAACGTTTCAAATTTTGATTCCCTACTCTAATAGCTAGCTCGGATTCAAGTGTTAAGTGTAACAGCTTTAAGATATTCAAAATTAGGGTTTCCTCAATCCCCGAATTTCAGAACATTATATTCTAGAAACCCAATATATAAATAACAAAAAACAGAGCACAAATTTTTATTAATAAGAAATAAAGACCTAGGCAGAAACAATCTTATAAGAGAGAAGGAAAGTAACCTGAGTGATTAGGCGTCTCCAGGCCATCGTCTTCTACAGAGACCAAAAAGGTCTGATCTTTCTACCCTTTCTCTCTCTCCGGCGTTTTTGGATGCGTTTGGTTAGCGGGAAATGAAGGAAAACAGTCATAAATACAAAAGAAAGAGAGAGAGAGAGGGAGGGGGGGGGGGTAAAGATAAAGAGTAAGCGTCAGATCAAATAATAAAAAATCTGTTAAACATATTAATAGGTAAATAATATAGGTAATATTATGTATTTTTTTATTTTTACTTAAAATATAAAATATTATTTTTAACATTAATATTTATATTTAATTACTTTAATTTAGTGAAATTCATTCATTTCAAATATTTAAATGTTATATTATAATTTAAAGATAAATTGAAATTAATACTTAAATGTAATATACATAATATTAACATTAACGTTAATCCAAAGTATATTGTTTTTTAAGTATGTATGGTTTTTGTGGCTTATACTTGTCTGTGTATTTACATAAATTTTAAAAGGTATTTGAGACTTTTTGAAACTTGAGAAAGATGGAATAGAGGTAGCAAATACCTATTTTGAACTTTTTGAAGTATTGATAAAAGGGAAAAGGAAACAAGAGCAAACGTCAGAAAAGTCTAAGCTTGCACTCGAGTATTTTGTTCATTGATTAATATAATATCTCTTGTTTAGAGAGGATAGTTTCACTTCCTCCAATTATTAAAAAAAATTTCATCAGAAAGGCCTAGCCGACGACGACTACAGTGTCAGAGATAAAGCGAGGGAAAAGACGTTTAAAGAAAAAGGTTGGCTAGTGGTAGAAGAAGGAAGTTAAAATAAAAAAACTTTAATAATTAGGGTTAAATTAGAAATTTTACTAAAGATCAAAACTACATAGTTTTATTGAGTATAAAAAGAAAAAAGAGTTAAAAAACTTTTTGTACATTTTGTACCAAATTATTTCTTTACATATATAAAATGCTGATAAACAAAACTAAATATATATATATATTTATATATATGATATCTAGTTTTATTTTTCTTATTATATGTTATATATTTTAGTTTCTATTGTTGTTATGATATGTAATACTATTTATAATTCTTAACATCAAATGTAGATAAAATTTCACAAAATTTACATCAATCAAAGCTTTAAGAAAATTCTTAACATCAAATGTAATACTTATTACTTTTGGGTTTTTTATTCTTTTATTTTTTCAATTAGGCTCATATATATATAAAAAAAAAGAGAAACATCTTTTTAGTAATCGAATTTGTGTTAATTTTGGGTCGGGTTTTAATGTGTTTAAATGGGTAGATCCAACAATGGGTTGGGTTTAGGCCGAAAGTTATGGTTTTGGTTTTTGTTGAAGCCTGTTGGTCATGGACAAAGCCTTGGTTCGAACCCAATGGATCCAAACGTATACATTTTCAGCCCAAGAAAAAATCTAAAATCTGTAATTCTCAAAATAAATCCAAATGTTGACCATTGCTTTGGTTTAAACAATGTGCTAATTAACACATTATTTATTAATAAATATTAATTGAGAAATAATATCACAGGCAAATAATCCGGTGCCAACAATTAAGGAATTTCATTATGATTCAAGTACATTGACATTTTACTTATTCATGTTAGGTTACATGTCACTTCCAAAGTTCCATTCGTCTATTGAAAAATAATTATGTGGAATTAACTTATGGAGTCTACCTAATAATTGTGATAGAAATGGGTTAATCATCATCAAAACTCAGAGCAATAAAAGGAAAGATAAACTAAGATATATAGATATCTAATCCAACCATACAATCAATTAAAAATGAAATTTGCAATGTATTTGGAGTAAAAAAAAAAGAAATTCATAAATTAAAATTTATAATTATATAAATTTGATAATTCACGTAGAATACAATACTATTAAATTATTAAATTTATTCAATTATCTTAACTCCATCGATTACAACTTTGATTGAAATATAATTTAAGTCATTAAATAAACTTGATAGTAAATTCAAAGGTTGAGATGTGGTTTGACGTAATAAGGAGGCAGTGCTTTAGCTGTAATGTCACACCGAATCAATAGCTAAATTAGTCATGACGCAGACTCAAATTGATATTTTTGAAACCATTGTCAGTATTAATACGAATTATACTTTTCGAAAGAAAAATCCCATTTTGGTTATAATTTTCTCTCCCTTCTAAATATCATCCAAGGATACTCCTCCAAGTCCACAAATATTATTCATGGCATCAATCATTAAAACCTTTTTTTTATTATGTTTTTTGAAAAAATTAAGGATTAAGAGAAAGGGGGCATGCTGTTTAGGAGAGAAAAGGATGTTACTATCATTCTCCTCGGGATTTTGAACCCTTTTTAGCCATTAAGGTGTCAAAGGGGCATCTCCTTTTTTCGTTTTACAGACGAATAGCATCACCAAGCAGACACGTCCATGCACTGTTCGCCAAAATTTTCTTTTGCACCATCTTTTTGGGGTTTGAACGTTAAAGCTTTAGCAACAGTCCGTGCTTTTTGCAGAATACAAACCTAAATTTGTTCACAAAAAAAAAGTGAAGTGATGAATGGGTACAAAACCTTTGTCTGAGGGTGTTGTATACTGAGGAATTGAAGCCATCATCATAACCTGTAGCAGTTCAAATAAAACCCTAAACCTAACCTTTAAGTTTATAAACTTTTTATTGGCAAAGCTTAAAGCATGCCCAAGGAGTGGCATCTTTCATATTTTTATTACCAAGTTGGTTGATCAATTTGGTTATATTTATAATTCTATTTTGAGCAAAAGGGTTACTTGTAAAAAATAGTTAATGCAATTAGTTCTTTGGTGTATAAAAACATGATTCCGAGAGGATACCAATTTACATGATGATCATGGCAATGGTATCAATTCAACATGTATGAACCTCTCTGATCCAGGAAAGAAAACATTATAAACCTAGCTCCATATAGAATTGCATAACAATTTCTTTGATTTCTTTCTACATATATACCTTTGCAATTTACAGATATTGATAATTATATTTTATCCCTCGCAACTCTTTCCCATTCCCAAACTCATTACAAGAAAAAGTAGTGGTACTACTAGTTTTTTTTTTTTTTGTTATTTGATTTTACATATATTATACACAAATACTTAACAATGCACATTGTAATGAACCGAGACAATCTGAAATATTCTTTACTGATTTCCAAGAATCAGTTGATAATTACATTGATTTTCACTTTGCTTTATGTTATAATTAATCATTATTGCCATTCAATAGCCCTTGAATATAAATACAAGAAATGTACGTAGAAGCGATGAACTAATGCTTCCATGTACAGTTGCTGTTTTTTCTTTTTTAAGCTTATATAGATGAACAGATAAGAGAGTTGTTCCATATATAAAATAATTAAATTGTAATCAAAATGATGAAAATCGAAAAGATGGCTTAAACTATATGAGGGTAACACCGAGGAGAACTATATTCAGCATCAATATTACTATGATACAACTTTAATTTAAGTTACCACGGAAATTGTAGGCCGCAGTAGTTCTCCTGCTTTCTGATCTTTGGATGGAAAAGATTGGGATAATAATTACTTGAAAAGGCAAGGAACCACAACCTAACCTTGCCACGGGGTTTGACTGTGCTGGTTCTGTTGCCCATATGCTGAAGAAGAGTTTATACGATTAAGCCCAGCTAAATTAGGGAAATCTCTGTAAGGAAAAGCTTTAAGACCCAAGAAATCTCTTGTCAACCCATCATTCCCTCCTATATTACTGCTAGCACTACTACCTCTACCTTCATGATCACTTCTGCTTAACTGGTATTCTGTTCTTTTTGAGAGAGTAGCTTGTTGAAAAGTGCTGTTTCCTAATTTTGTGTCCAATATCCCATTCAAAGACTGTTCAAAAGATGAAGACCCGTCAAACCCACTTGTAGAAGATAAAGAACTCATCATATCATGGAGTAGAGAAGGAGCTGCAGCTCCGGCTCCAGCACCTGCAGTACTATTTGTTGCAGATGCCTGTTCCATGAAACCAGAGGTGGCAGCAGCTTTATTCCCAAAAAATGCCAACTCATGGGGAAACCCACTGCCAAGCTCTTCACGTGCGGACAAACCCAGACCAGAACCAGCTGTAGACGTGGCTAAAGATGCGGAAGTGGAACCAGTGAAACCAGACATGTGAGTCTGCTGGTGAGGTCTTTGCATGGCTGCAGCTGATTGCAAGGGTTTGCTCATTGTCACTCCCATTTGAGCTGCTTTTTGCAGGAGTGCAGTTGCAGACATGTGTAGAGAAGCTGTGGGAGCCTGGAATGGAGGAAGTGTAGAACTAGGGTTTTGGCTAGGGTTTTCATTTTGTGCCAATGGGTGGTCTAAAAATAATGGTGATGATGATGAAAGATTCGTTGAGGGGGGACCAGGCCCAGCTCCGACTCCTGATGGGCAAGTTAACCACGGTGGAATACTATCTGCTGGCACTCCTGCAATGAAAAGATGATCTTGTTCTCTTTTCACTGATAGGGCATGGAGGGCGTCGCTATGGAGTTGGGGTTGCAGATTGGTCATATGTGAAACTGAAGAGCCCGGTTGGTTTGAGGGGAGGAGTGGGTTTGCAGCGGTAATTGCTCTTGCACTCTCTTCAGCTAAAGCATCGCAAAACGCCCTGTGCGTGATGAAACTGTCCCTCCTGCAGCCACAAAAACAAGCAAAAGAAAACAAAAAGAGCAACTTATCAGGGTCAAGGATAAACAGTATTGTACTACCCTTTTTCTTGTCAACCTTTTGTTTTCTCATTCTTTTTCTTCGGCCGAGGACAAAAGACATAGCAGATGTTAACCATTAAAAGTTGAAGTTTCCTAATCTAAAGCAGCACTATATGGTTGGGCCATCCAGGAATTGTTTCTTAAACAATTTAAACCTCTCTTCCCCTTTGTGTATTGTGCTCCACGAGGTTACTATTCTTTTGCTATATTTTTTTAATGGACACCAGGCAAGGTCACTATTCTTGAATGTTTGTAAATCAAGGGAACGTAAAGATGAAATTGAAATCCATTTTGCTTGGTAAATCATGTGAACTTGATACTGTAATCATCCTTTATTCCTCCTCTCTGTCTCTCTCTCTCTCACACACACCCGAAAGCTGACTCTTTCGATGTGCATGCAGAAGAGTGAGGAGAGATCAATCAGAGATCAAGTGAAGATTTGGCGAATTCAGAATAACTTTATCATAGGTTCTGAACTTGTTAATTAGCATGTGTTGAAGTCAATTAAATATGTTGTTCCTTTCTGTTTACCTGGAGAAAAGGGTTCCACAGTCACATCTATACTCTCTTGTGCCACAAATCTTGGAGTGAGCTTTCCAGTCTGATTGAACAGCATACCGCTTGGAACACTTTTCACACTTCCACTTCTTCTCACCATGCTTTCTGCAAAAGTGCTTCTTGATTCCCGTGAGGTCTCCAAGAGCCCTAGCTGGGTCATGGTGCACGCATGTAGGCTCCGGGCACACATATACCTTCTTTCTGATCACCTCCTTGTTTGTTCTTTGCTTTAGTTTCCATGGCAAGTTATGTCCTCTTTTATGAAGCTGAAGATTCTGATCTCTCTGAAACCCTTTGTTACAGATCTCACATATAAATCTATTTGTTGCCATGAGTGTCTTGGGAGACAAAGCTATGACTTCTGCATCTGGGTCTGATTCATACAAATCCACCCAAAAAAGGGGAAAAATTTGAAATCCATATGTCAAACAATGAAAAGAAAAGGTAACTACGACTTATTTACATTAATAGCTTTAATTTGGTTTGAAAAATTAACCTGGGTTGCCTGGAAGACTTCTCTTCTTCTTTGATGGTGGAGCTTGATTTGTTGAAGCAAAAGACTGTTGTGGGTATAGTGTGCCAGTCTCAATTCTGGTACCTGAAGAAGCACTTACTTCACCAGATGTTGAAGTCAAATTGGACATGTTCTCTTCCACCACCTTACTTTTCATCATCTCTCCCAGCCCTTATATTGAATTTCTGGATTTTGTGATGATGACACAAACTACAAGGTTAACTTGTGATAACAAAGCCTATGACCCTCTACATATATATCAACTTCATAATATCTGTGACAGAATGTCCTGAGATCTACTTATGAACCCTAACTTAGAAGCTAATGAAAGTGGAAAGCAGTAAATGCAAGAACAGTAGCTGATTCCAGTTTATTCCCCCGTCCGACTAAATTTCATTTCCTTTTGCTTTGAATTTCTCAGTTTCTTCCTGATAACTCTTCTTGTATTTTGTTTTGATTTCAGCAAGTTCTAGAAACTTGAAGCTATAAACAAAGAGATGATGTAAAATGAAAAGAACAAAAGAGTAGAGAAAGAGAGAAAAAGGACTGAAAACAAGTTCCCAAATGGGATAGCCCCCAAACCTTAAAAACTAACTAAGATAGCTACTCTCTAGTCTCTCCTAATTCGAGTACCGAAAAAGCCTTTGCTTGCTTTAGTTGCAAACAACAAGAGGATCAATATTCAACAAACGCCACACAAGAACTTACAAATTGAAACAAAAAACCAAATTCCTATGATACATAAACACAGAAAGAACGCGTAGAGAAAGAGAGATGAGCGGAAAGGGAGGCGAGAGAGAGAGAGAGATGTGGATGAGAAGAGATTCCTGGGAAGCACTCCACTCATCCATAACCTAAGCCAACAGGCTTGTTTGTGACGTTGCACTCCCTGTCTTTTCTTTTGTTCTCTTCTTGGTCTCCTAGAGAAAAGAAAAAAGAAAAAGAATTCTTATTTTAATTATGAATTCTGCTTCATAAAATAATATTTTTGCTGTCCTTTAAAACCCCTGATTTATTCCCCCATTTCACACCACCTTTCCTCTTCCCATGAAAGTAGACAAAAAGTAACCCCAAAAAATAAAGATGGTGTAGGATTTTGCATACTAAACAAACAGATGCACATATGCCAGGGGGAGAGAGAGAGAGAAGAGACAGATGAGATAAGCGAAGTTGATTACAGATTTACAGGCTTTTAACATGATGGGTAAAAGAAGTTAGAAAGCAAAACCTCTTTCCCCTGTGAAACTTATATAAGCATGATTGGTTCAGTGATTGAATTCCAGCAGACATGCTCATAGAAAGCAGTTCCCAAACTTACTATTTAACTTAATATTCTGACTTAAACATTTAATTTTACTTCATTGAGAAAGCTACTAAATCATTTGGAGAAAAATGCATCAGTATATATAGAGGTCGGTCCCCAATATGCTGCCCAACCCATCATCACTTAAATTATTGTTGGTGAGAGAGAGAAATACTTGACAGCAACATGGTGTCATTTGGCAACATGAAGATAAAGAGTCCAGGGGCCAAAAAGTAAGAAATGTCTAAGTTCTGAGTGATGAATGACCGAACCGTGTGCAAAAAAACATTTTCCTTTTAACACATTTCGAGTTAAATCTCTGTGTTATGCTACTTAGATTGGTTTGATGCTGAACAGCTTGTGGTGTGGCTATAAAGACCAGGATTTGGCTGCCTGAGATAACATGGTCGAGCCAGCAAAAAATGTGAGAAAAACATTGACCATCGTCGACCCCACTCTCACAGACCCAAGCTAGATCTCAAGACACAAAATAATGTGACATGTTTTGGAGATACATTGTCTGTATGTTTTATTCATGTTTTCACAGTAGGGTTTTGTCTTCACACTACCAAATGGGTCGATAAAAAAAGTTGAGCTTAATTTGCCTTCATTTGTCATTTTCAGCTTTATTGCATTATTTTATCTGTTTGCTTACTAATTAATTTCAGTTTGGTGTACTATATTTTCTTTCCCACCAGCATATGTATGCTTCCAGCTCATCATTCCCTTAGTTTAATTATTTTATTAACCCCAATATCACAGTTAAAGGGAAGTTAGCTCAATATTTAATCTATATTCCTAGCTGCCATAGCCCACATGGTTTTTCCTTTTATTTAATTCAACCATAGTCACTGCTGCAATGGTAAATAATTAAGAATGAATTGTAACATTAATTACTTAGTGGATGACATCCAATAAATCCAAAGTTATTTAAATGTAGTACTACATGTAAAAACATATATATATATGCAAATGTTATCCATGTGATTGATGACCCCGTGATATGAAAAGGCTTTGGCTGTTGTTAGTGTTGTTGGGGATGGAATCCAATATGCATTCAACCAGATGAAGATGTCATATCTTCATTCCCTTTTCTTTCTTTCTTTCTTTTTTTTTTTACAATGTCATATCTAACTTTAATTCAGCTCAACCGACATTTCATGGATATCAAACTTCAAATTCAAACAGATGGAAAAAGTATAGTGATGGAGAGTATGCATATATCAAATTGTATCTTCTTTTTCTTTCTTTTCATTGACTATTAGATAAAGTGAATGAACATGTAGCTCGTTTTACCTCTGGTTCCAAACAGAAGAAAGTAATGTTATCCCCACTGTTGGAAGAAAACCCAGAGTCAACACTAGGCCTAGCGTTTCTCTATATAGGGGCAATGGAGGTAAGATGGAAGGCTGTATTGCTTGCCACTCTTGTAGACAAGACCAGAGAAGAAATTTTCCTATGGATTTTCCAAAAGCAGCATTCTTAAAGTTCTTCTCTTAAATTACTACTATAAATTTGGATATGTGGTCTGGGTGCACTTCTTTTGATGTAGGCTGCTCAATAATAGAAGGGAATATTGACAGACATTGACATCAGATATTTTGAAGGGTCTACACTCTACACCACTCCGCAGGAATGTGAAATTGATAAACAGTAATGGGTCTTGGAGAGTCATGGATAGGGTTCAATCAAGAACCTGAAAAAACGATATTCCCGGGTTTAATATAGCTTGTGAAAACAGGTAGATATTGGTTTTATGGACAGGATTTTGGCTCCACAAACCCTGAAAATAGGTATCAGATATGGAACATCAGTCCTTACGGGTAGCATTTCGGTTCTACAAAGGTTAATCTTATCAATTTTGGGGGGTTAAAATTTTGAAATGACAATGAGGCAGACAAGATAAAACCGACAAAAGTTGGCTGGGACCCTTTGGGGCTCAAGGTTTGAGCAAGCTGTGGTTCGTTTCAGATGTGGACCAAGTAATCCACATGGTAGAAGACCCACCTGACTCTAGTCTCATGCCACACTCACTTTGAATCATATGTGTACGTGATAGCTATATAGCAAGAACAATGAATTAAGGTTGGAAAAGAAATGCGACACATGGAACTGAATGAAATGATGAAAGAATGGAATAATCATTCCTGTTTTCACGTATTGCATAGACTTGGAGAAATTTGGCAAGTATTGGAAATGATTACTCCCATTCGCACTGTTGTTGGTTTTTTTTTTTTAAATTTTTCCAGCTTTTTTATGACAATTTTTTTGCTATCAAGACAGAGGGAAAGAGGCTGGAACTGAAGGGACGTTGCATTAGAGTTGTCATTTTGGTTAAAAATGTATAGTGCTCGATTCCAATTTGGAAGAGGCTGGAAATAATTTGTCATCTTCAAAGGGAGAATGACAACTCAATAACAAGGAAAACCACAAAATGATGGGTTCAGCCATGCCAATTTGCCATTTACATGCTTTTTTTTTAGAGGGAATGGTCATTAATCGAAGGCATGGTCAGAATTTTCTCTCTTTTTTTTCTTTTTCTAAATATTAATGGGGCAGTCCTGTAGGGACTTTGGAGGTGTGAGGGCAGTGAAAAATAGTGTCAAACTTGGCTTATTAGTAGGCTTAGCTCTTCTCCTGATGAACTTCTGTCAATCATGGGGATAAATTACATTCGTTAAGGGGTTTAAGTTGTAAGTTTTATTTCTGCTTAATAATAATTCTGAAACTGCAGGGCTTTGTACCCATTGTACCTTGTATTTTCCATGACTTCCCTTCCTGGAAGATTGGTTTGGCCGGTTTTTAAACCATTAAGCCTTTGTAGAAATGAATTTGGAAACATATCTTGATCATGTCAACCCAATCCCTCTTACTCTTGGTATTTCATTCCTCAGTTCCTAGTTAGTTCTCATAGGTTCTTTTACTTGAAGGGGAAAGCATAAACTTGGGGGGTTTTCCCAGTCATTAAATCATATATTTTTCACCCCAAAATATTAAAGCAAAGGTTCTATATACTATGCTGTTAAAATGTGTCATGAGAACACAATTTTGGCTTAACCTATCACTTTTTGCATTATTATCTTCTTTTTTTCCCCAGTATAATTATTTATCAGTTGACTAGCACATATGGTAAGGGCGAAATAAAGGAGAATTGTTACTTCCTTGCTTCCCGGGCTCAGCTCTACTTGTCTCTAGCCACACTGTCTCTTTGTACTTGGTTAATAAATCATATATAGACAAATTTTGGGTAGTTGAAACCTTTTTTTATTTTAATTAAATGAGAAACAAATACAAAATAGTCAAGCTGATGCCAGCAATCATGAATTTTTTATGTTAAGGGAGGCTATCAGATAACCCTTCCACGTCGACATGGCACCCACTGGACAAATATTTATTGCAAATCAAGAATTATTAATTATCTCTTTCGATTAATTTATGGAGTAATTCTTGAATTTCGCATCAAATTTTGATGATTGAGCTTGGTTTTCTTCAGATACCACAAATGAAAACAGTTCAGGACTTTAAAATCAATTACAAGCTGCTCGGGTTGGGACTGATGTACAGACATCATAGGAAGAGACCTTGATTGTCCCTGACAGGATTCCTTATAAATGGTTGACACTTGTCTTAAATACCGAACTAAAGGCAGTCTTAGTCTATGATCTCTGGACAAAGCCATTGGTTACTCGCAGCCTTCCTTTGAGACAACATGGATATGGATATATCTCTACTTTTGTTAGTTGGGCTATCTTGTGTACTGCTAAGCAATGGAATTAAAGTGGAAGACCCTGATCATCTGATAGACAGTATCAGTTTTCAATCCTTCCAGGTTTTACTACCAGCAGAGCAGCCTTACAGAACAGCATATCACTTCCAACCTCCTCAAAACTGGCTGAATGGTATGACAAGCTAGCTGTACTAATCTTGTTCTTACAACATCATCTTTCCTAATATCCAGATATTGTAAAACTTATTTTTTTATTGATGTTTTCTGTTTTTATCATTGTTTGGTATCAATTCGTTCAATTGACTGCTTCAATGATGGGATAAATGGGTGACATTGACTACACAGATCCTAATGGTAAGTAAGCAACTTCTTTTTCAGGTTACCTTATCCTTTTCTCCTTGCTCATGAGCATATGATGAATCCACTCCCCCTATATTTCCTCATTGTTTGGACAACTCAGCAATCTACCTTTAATTTGGAAGAGAATTTGAAACCAGAAAAAGGTCAGTTTGTGCTTTTATATAGTAACCAGGTCAATTCTCAAATCCTTTTATGATTCCACACTTGTAATAAATGAAAACTGTGGAATAACATCTGAGATCAGATGAAGCGGTTTTAGTCCCTTATGTTGTTGCAAGGCACCTGGATGATCACTTCTACTAGTTTACCGTTCTCTAATGGAAAATAGATGTTTTTAGTTTAAGCAGATATGAAGCAACTTTAATAATCAATCCAAGTCATCATCTCTGAGATAGGACCAGGGTGGATGAATCTGAGCTAGCATGTTAAAACTCAAAATAATGAGCTTTTATGTGAAAAAAGTTCCAGACTGGTAAGATACTGTTCCATCTAATGCAGGCCCAATGTACTACAAGGGGGTTTATCACTTGTTCTACCAATACAATCCAGATGGTGCATTGTTTGGTGATAGTATGGTGTGGGCACATTCTGCATCGTATGATCTTATCAACTGGTTCAGTCTTGATCATGCACTTGTTCCATCTGAGCCATTTGACATAAACAGTTGCTGGTCTGGTTCTGCCACAATCCTACCAGGGAATATACCAGTCATTTTATACACTGGAATAGATGCTAACAATCACCAAGTCCAAAACCTGGCAACCCCCAAAAATCTATCGGATCCATTGCTAATAGAATGGGTCAAATACTCCGGAAATCCTCTAATGACTCCACCAGATGGTGTTGAGGGGAATATGTTTAGAGATCCGACAACTGCTTGGCAGGGTCCAGATGGAACCTGGAGAGTAGTCATTGGGAGCTGGAGCAATAACCAGGGCATGGCCATTCTCTACCAAAGTGAGGATTTTGTTCACTGGACTAAGTACCAAGATCCTCTTCATTCATCAGCAAAAACTGGGATGTGGGAGTGCCCGGACTTCTATCCTGTGTCTATTAATAGCACTAACGGAGTTGACACTTCTGTCAAAAATCCTAGTGTTAGACATGTCATGAAGGCAAGTTTCAATTCTCATGACTACTATATAGTGGGGACTTATGTTATTGAGCTGGAAAAATTTCTTCCTGACTCTGACTTTACTGGAACAAGTCTGGACTTGAGATACGATTATGGTAAATTCTATGCCTCAAAGACATTCTTTGACAGCAAGAAGAATAGGAGGATATTGTGGGGTTGGGTAAATGAATCTGATGGTACAGAAGATGATTTACAGAAAGGATGGTCTGGACTTCAGGTGATTTAAATAGATATCTCATATATTTATTGTTGTAAATACTAGCTTTAATTGAGTATGGTATTGGATTGTATTAGAAGCACATTGATACTCATCGGTTTCTGGACAATGCTTTGCAGTCAGTTCCTAGGCAAATTTGGCTTGATAGAACAGGAAAGCGATTAGTGCAGTGGCCAGTGGAAGAAATCAATAGTCTACGTGACAATCAAGTCAATATCTATGGTAAGCAACTTGAAAGTGGATCAACTTTTGAAGTTTCAGGCATCACTGCGTCACAGGTGAGTGCTCTATTGTCCTATATTGTCACCATCATATAGCATGATTTAGTTTCTATTTTCTCATGAACAGTTTGCCATTTATATTTCTGTATCATATTTGAAGTAATTGCATTATCATGACAATTTTCTTACAATGTTTGGAAGGCCGATATAGAAATAGTGTTTGAATTGCCTGAACTAGAAGAGGCTGAGTTCATGAATACCAGTTGGGTTGATCCCCAACTAATCTGTGACAGAGAAGATGCATCTGTCAATGGAAGATATGGACCATTTGGTTTATTAACTTTGGCAACAAAGGACTTGACAGAACAAACTGCAATTTTCTTTCGAGTTTTTAGAGGCCATAAGAGATATATAGTACTTATGTGCAGTGAGCAGAGGAGGTTGGTTACTAACCTAGAAAGACAGACATCCCCACCTCCTTCCTTCTTTCCAGAACTATGCACAACTGTGCAATAATAATTCACATTCATTTGATTCAATGTTAAATATGTGCTCACAGGTCTTCTCTGCGAAATGAGTTAGATAAAACCACATATGGAGCCTTTGTAGACATTGATCCTCGTGAGGAAATGATTTCACTAAGAAGCTTGGTGCGTTGATTTGTGTTTACTTGTCTCTTTGCAGGCCATTTTTGGCGCATTGATTTGTTTTTACCCTTTTTTTTTTCTTGGTACACCTATTGCAGATAGATCACTCCATAATTGAGAGTTTTGGAGGAAAAGGAAAAACTTGTATCACCACTAGAGTTTATCCAAAGCTTGGTGTAAACAAAGAAGCCCACCTTTATGCATTTAACAATGGAACTTTAAGCGTAACAATTTCAAGATTGAATGCATGGGGTATGAATAAAGCCAGGATTAACTGCAGGGGAGCTTTGGAGAATACAGCATCATGCTAGAAAAGAGAAATCATAGCCAAGGCCTTCTTGATTTGTTTTGCATCATTGATGTGGAGAACTTATACTATGGTCGTTGGTGAAACTTTTGTAGTCTGTTCAATTTCTTTCTGTCTCTGTGATTTGCAAGCCCCAAAAAGACTGATATGATTTCTGAATAATTCATATTAAAAAAAAAAACTCTTAGAAATGAGAAGAAAACACTTTTATTCAACTTAATAAAAGAGCTAAATAGTGCTTGATTTTTAGTATTATGCTTTCCACTGGTGCTGCAAGGATAAAGGTGAGGATTTTTCCTGCTTTTGACATGAAAAAGTGACAGTCACATGGAATAGTTGGATCAGCTCATGAAAATGATTAAAGTCATATTACTTCTGTAGAACTTTCTCAGAGAAAATTTTTCTTGCGGTATGATTGACATGAATCACATGATAACATTTTTGATTCCAAGTACTGCAATTATGCAAGTTCGGTTGCAGTTTGTAGTTTTGTTTGTCATATGCTTCCAATTTTTTTTTTTAATAATGGCACAAGTCAAAGACTGCTGCACTGGGGCCACCAACAGGGCAGGTGTGGTCTAAGACAAGATCTCTCATTCATCTTTTTAGCAAATCGATTAACCCTTGTTCTCTTGATTTTGGAATTCCAGAGTCTAAGGAAGACCCCATTGAAGCCAGTTGAAGTTGGGGCTGGTTAGGCCAATTCCCTATGTCAAATTCGGCACACCAATGGCATATACAAGAAACTTGAACCCGAGGTCATCTCGTGGACAATGCTTCAGGAAAACAGAAACGTCTTCCCTTGGTAGAACCAAAATTTGGTTTTAAAATGGCCTTGTAGATTTCCATCTTGACCTTAACTGGCATGCAAAATAAAATATTGATGTATGTTAACTTAGAACTTGAAGTCTTATAATATTGATTGATTCAATCTGATATGAGTTTTATATTCCGAATGCATCTGAATTGTTTTTGTTAGTTTAATATTACTCTAGTGATTTTCAATTGGTGCAATGCATTGCAGTCTCCAGGATGGCCTACTGAAGGAACAATTTACATGTTCTCCAGCTTTAATAATTTTCTTAATTATGGAAAAAAAACCAAGTGTATAGACAAAACAAACAGTTTCGGATAGAGTTGTAAATTGGACTTTGTCTCTGTCTACTACATTCTAAATTGATTTACCATAAAATACTAATGCAAGTAGTCGAGCAGAGTTTATTCTGATGTTTATAAAAATGCAAGTTGACTGTGCAGCTTACTTGATGAAAACGAGGAGAAACTGGCTTGAGCTGACCTTTAAATATTTGTACCTATCCTCATTGAAAGTCTGTACCAACATTGAGTTGTTTAAAATGGCTGAATCTGTTATTTGGCTTGTTGGGTTATTCTTTCTTCTGGGTGGCAATGTAGTTCAAGGCTCTCAAGGAAATGACAAAAATCCTAAGCCTTCTTCAACAGGGCAGCCTTGTAGGACTGCCTACCACTTCCAACCTCCCAAAAATTGGAGGAACGGTATGTTTTCACAAGGTTTATTTGTTTCTGCAGTAAAGAGTTTGCTTTTTCACAACATTATCTTTGCTTTATATTAGTTTTCTCTGATATTGATTTCTTTTTTCCTGTTGTTGACATGTAATCTACAAATGGGCACTAATGGCAATGCAGATCCCAATGGTACGCTTGTTGAACCTTTTTGCCTTTTTCTTTCCCTTTACTTTCTTGATTCTTCCATGTATGAGAAAGTCTACTGTGAATGAAATGCCTCCGAGGTAGTCTCCTAGTAAGATAAGTAACTAACACAAAATTGTTATTTGATTCAGTCAATAGGAAAACATATTTTCAGTACAAACTTTTGGAATAAAGTTTCCAGGTGATGAGCATATCATAGCTTTAGAGAGCATTATGAATTACAAATCAAAAATTGAAATTTCATAGTAATTGTTTTCTGAAAGTTTGTTCTGACACAGTTTCATCTGTCAAAGGACCAATGTACTTCAACGGCGTTTACCATCTGTTCTACCAATACAACCCTTATGCTGCAGTGTGGGGCAACATGACATGGGGTCATTCAGTATCATATGATCTTGTTAATTGGATTCATCTTGAGCGTGCACTTTATCCAGGGATCCTTATGACTTCAATGATTGCTGGTCTGGCTCAACCACATTCCTTTCCAAGGGAAAACCTGTCATTCTATACACTGGAGTTGATACTAAAAATCGTCAAGCTCAAAGCTTGGCACTGCCTAAGAACCTTTCTGACCCCTTCCTTAGGAAATGGGTCAAATCTCCTCATAATCCTCTAATGACCCCCATTGATGGTATTGATCCACAGTATTTTAGAGACCCAACAACTGCTTGGAAAGGTCCTGATGGTCTATGGAGAATCTTTGTTGGAAACCAGATGGATGGCCATGGAACGGCTCTTCTGTACCGAAGCAAAGATTTTGTTAGTTGGAGTAGGAGTGAGGATCCTCTTCACTCATCCAAGAAAACTGATATGTGGGAGTGTCCTGATTTCTTTCCTGTTGCCACCAATAGCAAAGACGGAGTTGACACCACTTCACTGGATAAATCCAACAAGCATGTTCTTAAGGCAAGCTTCAATCACCATGATTACTATGTACTAGGAAAGTACACGCCCAACGGTGACAAATTTTCAGTTGACATTGACTTCACGAATACTAGTAAGGATTTAAGGTACGACTATGGGAAGTTTTATGCTTCAAAGACATTTTTTGACAGTGGTAAGAAGAGGCGAATCTTGTTGGGATGGGTAAATGAGTCTGACAGTGAATCAGATGACATCAAGAAAGGTTGGTCCGGGCTTCAGGTAATCTAAACCATTCTAATATCCTCTTCTCCTTGCTTCTGCTCATAAATTCTCATTCTCTTGATAAGCAAACTGAACAATCTTTAAATGAAAGTGGGTTTAGTTTGAAGATTCTAATAATACTTTGTGTTTCATTTCAGTCATTTCCAAGAAGTATTCTGCTCAGTAAAGATGGTAGGCAATTGATTCAGTGGCCAATCCAAGAGATAGAGAAACTGCATGCCAACAAAGTGAGCATCCGCAATAAGAAGCTTAAGGGTGAATCATTTCTTCCAGTTTCTGGCTTGAAAACTTCACAGGTAACTATAAGGAATTTAATTCTAATTCACTGTTGCTCAATACAATCATTTATATATGGAAAGAATAACCTCCTACATTCCTTCATCTAAATGTATAGGCTGATGTAGAAGTTTCATTTGATCTGCCCAATTTGAAAAAGGTTGAAGTAATGAATCGAAGCTGGGTTGATCCCCAACTGCTATGTAGCCAAAAGAAACCATCTGTTAGAGGCAAAGCTGGGCCATTCGGCTTACTAGTCTTAGCTTCCAAATGCTTGGCAGAGCATACTTCAATTTTCTTCCGCATATTTAGAAACCATGACAAATATGTTGTGCTCATGTGTAGTGATCAGAGCAGGTTAATTGGTTACTGGCCAAACCTTCCTTTCATTTGAGTTGTTTGAATTCTACCTGCATTAAGTTATGGATTTACATGACAATTCTTTAACAGGTCTTCTTTGAGAGAAGGGCTTGACAAACAACCTACGGAGCTTTCATTAACATAGACCCTCGACACGAAAAGATTTCACTAAGGACTTTGGTATGCTGCTTAGCATTTGATTCATTTTGAAAACAATTCAATGTTACTAAAGTTTCTGTCTTGACTTGGTATCCATCTGTTGTTTCTTTCCCATTTTGTTCTTCGACCCTATACAGATTGATCATTCCATTATTGAGACCTTTGGTGGGGAAGGAAGAACTTGCATCACTGCTAGAGTATATCCCAAGTTGGCAATTGAAAAGCAAGCGTATCTATATGCTTTCAACAAAGGCACTATGGATGTCACTATTTCAAGTCTCAATGCCTGGAGAATGAAGAACGCTCACATAGTTTCTGCCACAAAATGAAGAAAGCAGTGTATCAACTGAAAAAAAAAATGGAAAACAAATGCATCCGTGGCATTTTAACCAACATTACTCTGCAGTCCTATCTATATCATTACATTCCTAAAAAATAAATAAAATGCCCAGCTTATGGGTAGAGGACTTGATGTCAAAACCTTCATCAAAATAAAGATCCTCTTCTTTTTATTTTTATATTTTCCTTTTATGCAGATCTTTAATTTCTAACTTGGTAAAAATCTTGCAAAGCTGAGAAGAAGATTAAAAGAAGGCAGTGTTTCATGTATTTTTATATTCCTTTCTGATAACAACCTTAATTCCTCAGAACATTGCATAATCTCTGTAAGACTAGCAAATATGTACTAGTAATTAAATGCTGCTAAACTGAAACTGATAACTTGCACTTTCCACACTGTTGCTCAAAGATCTTTGAGGAATCATGCCTTACAACAATGCCATCAAGTTTGGGCTGTTAGTCTAGGACAGTACCATTCTGCTGTTATTTAATTCTCAAAACATCAGATGCTTAGCACCAGTTCTGAACCTCCCCTTGTGCTTTTTGGATTGTAGAATTGTAAGCAAAAGATTCAAATTGTTCTGGATTCTTGAATTCCAGATCATATGTTACTCATCTAGTTAACTAGAAACTTCAAGAATTATTAAGAGCTAAGCGCAGATTAAAAAGTAAAAAATGCTTCCGTTGTAATAGATGTATGTATGAAGCAGCAGAAGAGGAAGCAAATAGTAGCAATCTCTGCATCACGTGTTATCTAGTTAGATGCTTATTACTATGAGTTTTCTTGATGAAAACTAAGCGTATATTCAAATGAACAAGTTGCATTAAACTATTAATAAGAGTATTAAATTCATTGAATTTGTCTTTATCACAATTCATTACTATAATATACAAGTTGCATACCGGCCAACACTAAGTCCATTTTGATTTTGTGAAATTCAAGTTGATCGTGCAATATACCAGGAAAGAAGGGAAAAATAAGGAAGATGGTTTAATCTGTCCTTCAAAAACTTTCTTTATCTTTTAGTATCTTTGGAGGAAGCGTGTAGCTACCATTGAGCCATTGATGATTGACCTGAAGCTGAAAGTTAGAATGAAGATATCCGTTATTTGGGTCATCGTCTTCTGCCTCTTGTTGTTTGACCATGGAATTCAATGCTTTCATGGAGATGGCAGAAAGGTTCAGTCTGCTTCAACAGAGCAGCCTTACAGGACTGCCTACCACTTCCAGCCTCCCAAAAACTGGATGAATGGTTTGTTTATACAGACTTGATTTGTTTCCATACAGACTGCATTTGCTGTCTAATTACTGTGAATTGGCTTTATCCCTAAATTCTATAGAGTTGATTTTTCTTTTTGCTGTCAATGACATGTAATCTGCAAATGGGCACTTATGGCAATGCAGATCCAAATGGTACGCAACTCTGTTTCTCCTTGTTATGCTGTTCGTATGTTATTGTCTTGATTAGTTCTATCTTTTGATTATAGGAATGTTACAGTACATTTCAGATGTTCTTGAAATTTTTCATATGAATAAACCAAGTCCCACCAGTTAATACTTCCCAAGCATTTACTCTATCTCATTGACCTTTCTTTTGTGGGATTCAGATGATGTACAGGGAAGGTTGTAAGTGGGGTTGATGGGCGTGATTTTTGTATAGATGAATAGAGTAATTTACTGGCAATTTTTTTGCAGGCCAGATTTTGTCAACTGTACTCAGGCTGATGCCTCCATTGTCGGATTTCAGTGGCTTGTATATTCATGGGTCTCCCCTGCTTTTGATTTGAAATGAAATTAATTTAAAAAAAACAAACAAAAAAGGGTAGCTTCTTAGCAATATAGATTACTGTTATTGTTTAGCTACCCTAAGAATGTCATTGATTCAGGAACAGGAGAATGTACTTTAGTAGATACTTTTGGAATAAAGTTTCCCAGATGATGTGAGATATGTTTTTATTTATATATATATATATATTTTTTGCTTCTAAAACTGATCCATCTACCACAGGTCCATTGTACTACAAGGGAATTTACCATCTGTTCTATCAATACAATCCTTATGCTGCAGTGTGGGGTAACATATCATGGGCTCATTCAATATCATATGATCTTGTCAACTGGATTCATCTTGATCATGCACTTTCTCCGGAGGATCCTTTTGATATCAATGGTTGCTGGTCAGGCTCAACCACAATCCTTTCCAGGGAAAAACCTGTCATTTTATACACCGGAAGTGATACTGAAAATCGCCAAGTTCAAAATTTGGCTGTGCCAAAGAACTTATCTGATCCTTTCCTAGTAGAATGGGTAAAATCATCTCATAATCCTCTAATGACCCCTGTTGATGGTATTGATCCACAGAACTTCAGGGACCCAACAACTGCGTGGCAAGGTCCTGATGGATTATGGAGAGTCTTAGTTGGAAACCAGATGAATGGCCATGGTAGGGCGCTTCTGTATCGAAGTCAAGATTTTGTTAGCTGGACTAGGAGTAAGGATCCACTTCACTCGTCCACAAAAACTGACATGTGGGAATGTCCAGATTTTTATCCCCGTTGCCATTGATGGCAAATATGGAGTTGATACCTCTTCACTGGAAAAATTCACAAAACATGTACTCAAGGCAAGCTTCAACCACCATGATTACTACATACTAGGAAATTACACGCCCACTACAGATAACTTTTCAGTTGACACTGATTTCATGGACAATGGTTCAGATTTACGATACGATTATGGTCAATTTTATGCTTCTAAGACATTTTTCGACAGTGCCAAGAAGAGACGGATCTTGTGGAGCTGGATACAAGAGTCTGAGAATACAACATATGACATCAAGAAAGGTTGGTCTGGTCTCCAGGTAAAGTAACCTTGAATCCTAGCATTCTGTTGTATCCGCTGATACAGTTAAAAAGATTGTTTGCTACATAATATGATCAAAAGGACACTCCTTTAGTTTGGCACCAGCATTCACAAAGAACAGATAAGTGATGCCGACGATAAAACTGCATTCCTGCTAATAAGCATTGTAATCAATAAGTAAAATTAATTCTTTACAAGATCAAGAACATTGGCGTTGCAAGGGGGTCTGTCTGAAGATTCTAATGAAACTGGTTATGTTTTTAGTCGATTCCTAGAAGCATTCTGCTCAGTAAAACTGGTAAGCAATTAATCCAGTGGCCAGTTGAAGAGATTGAGGAGCTGCGTGCCAAAAATGTCAGCTACCAGAGCAAGCAACTTAAGGGTGGATCTGTACTTGAAGTTTCAGGCATTACAGCTTCACAGGTAATTGATTTATTTATGTATTGTGCTTAATGCTTAAGAATCATTTATAATTGAGAGAATAACTTACTATACTCCTTCATATTGCTAAAGGCAGATGTAGAAATTTCATTTGACTTGTCCAATTTAAAGGAAGCTGAATTAATGGATCCAAGTTGGGTTGATCCTCAACTGGTCTGTAGTCAAAAGACAGCATCGTTTAGAGGCAGTGTTGGACCATTTGGAATATTGGTTTTAGCTTCCAAAGACTTGACAGAGCAAACCGCAATCTTCTTTCGCATCTTTAGAAGTCATGACAAGTATGTCGTGCTCATGTGCAGTGATCAGAGCAGGTTTTTTACTGGCCAAGATTCTTTCCATCTTGAGTTGCCTAAATTCTTCCTACAGTGAGTTTTGGCTTATTGGAAATTACACTTTCTTTCACAGGTCATCTTTAAGGGAAGGACCAAACAAAGCCAGCTATGGAGCTTTCATTGACATAGACCCTCTTTACGAGAAGATTTCTCTTAGAAGTCTGGTATGCTCTGCTTAACAGTTCACTCTTCACTTGCTGCATTTGATTCATGATGAAAAATGGAACATTTCAAAGTTCTGAAGAAGATAACTTTCTTGACATAGTGCTAATTCATATTCTGATTACCTCCTCTCTTTCTTTCCACTCTGTTCCCTAGCCTGATAACATTATGCTTTCTGATTCATAATTGCAGATAGATCATTCTATTGTTGAGAGCTTTGGCGGGGAAGGAAGGGTTTGCATCACTGCCAGAGTTTATCCCAAGCTGGCCACTGATGAGCAAGCCTACCTATATGCATTCAACAACGGGACATTTGATGTCACTATTTCAAACCTAAATGCCTGGAATATGAAGAAAGCTCAAATAGTTTCTGCCACAAAAAGAAGAAAGCCACATCTCAACTGAAACAAAATAGACAAATGCAACCATATCACTTTAGCAAATCTGTATTACATCATGCTTCTTCAGTCACCCTTTCACTAAATAGTAGCTTATGGATGAAGGTGCTGATAGTGAAACCTTTGAATTAGTTCTCCTTTTCCCCCTTCTATTTTTGGGTATCAATCAGTTGCCTAAAAGAACAATGCAATGGAGCACCATTTTTCACATATATTCCCTTCGGATAACAGGCCCAAGGCATCACCCCCTGAATAGTTTTCAATCTTTTTCCAAAGTACTGTCTGAGACAGGCAATTACATGCTTACCACTAGCTTTCACTTTCACATTGTTGTGTTGTTAATGGTTGCTTTTCAATTGTACAAAGCATCTTTGCCGTAAGCCCGTACCCCGTATCACCTGCCCAAAAATGCCCACAGATTTTGCTGTCCCATTATTGCAGAACTAACCATCCCGATACCACTCCATGTCCCCGTCCACTTTCTAACATGGCAACATGCCCTCCACGCCTTGAACACCAAACTATTTTTTTACGTAAATTACTAGTAAATTCGGATATGCATGTAATCTTACATTTTTTTTAGTATTTGAATTCATCTCTCTTTATTTAATTTCAAATACAATACACATATGACCCACTCCTAATCTTTCTAACAAAATTATTGTCGCTACTAAACTAAAATAGGAATCTAATCATACTTTTGTTAAATTTGAAGGTCTAATTACATCTTAACTTTTCAATTCAATTAAAAGTCATAATGAAAATAAATAGCATAAATTTAAAAGTATAAAGACCCTTAAGAATCCATAATTTTTCCTATTAAATCACAAATAGAAAGATTAAGGTAACACTTAGCAAAAGTTTAAAAGGCTAATAAACCTTACCACAATAATGAGAATCTAGATTAAAGTATTAATAAGACTTTATTAAACAAAATTACTATAAATGAATAATATAAAAACCTAATGTCCCCGGTTGGAAATAACCATATTGGGAGATGAACCGCGTATATCAAATTTCGTTGTTTTTCCCTTCTGGTGACACAGGTAGAAGAGAACAGAAAAAACAGCGTTGTGATAAGAAAACCATCAAAAACTCTGTTTCTATATAAACCAGAAAAAAGGGAAAAAACCAGAGTAATTAATATGATCCCGTTAATAGGCAAAGTTTCAATCTTTTTAGCCAACAATCATTTTTGCATCTTTTTTACACAGTAAAAGAAAAAGGGTTTCTTTTTAATTTTCTGTTAAAGAAAATAAAATTTTGGGTTCTTTGGAGTTATGAGTAAAGAAGAAGATGATGAATTAGAAAACAGGGGAGGGTTAAAACAATCAGCAGGGCGGTACAAATGGCTGGCGAGCTTCCACCGTGATCTGATGGCGGGAGCAGTGATGGGTGGTGTGGTGCACACGATCGTGGCACCAATTGAGAGGGCAAAGTTGTTGCTTCAAACACAAGAGAGCAATTTGGCTATTGTAGCTGGTGGGAGAAGGAAATTCAAAGGGATGCTTGATTGTATCTTCCGTACGGTTGGAGAAGAAGGCATTCTTTCTTTATGGAGAGGCAATGGGAGTAGCGTTCTCAGATATTACCCTTCTGTTGCTCTTAATTTCTCCCTCAAGGTGATAAAATTTATCAAATTTGCCATCTTTTCTTTTTCTTTCTTGGTTCTTGGTAAAAAGTGAAATGAAAAGTGTGATTTTTTCTTTATATTTAGAATGAATTAATGGGTTGGCACGGTTGGTAATAAATTTATCAAATTTGTCATGTTCTCCTTTTCTTTCTTGGTTCTTGGTAAAAAGTGAAATGAAAGGTGTGATTTTCTCTTTATTTAGACCTGTGAGATGTTATATGGAGATGGGTGGTTGGAAGTAGGGAGCTTTGAGAGGAGATATTCAATGCACGTGAAGTGAATGATAAAATGTTTCTTCGAGATGGTGTGATATTATTCGTATTACTGGGAGGTTGAAATGCTAATTTATGCACTTGCTTTGATTTGCTGTGTTTGAATGCAATTAATGTGATCATGATACAAAGAGTGATTCTATTGAAATTTATAGGAGAGTTTAGGGAAAGGGTCCTTATTTAAGCTGATCTGTTTGTGCAATTACTATTATGATTTTCAAGTCAAATCTTTTTTTTTATAATGACTCCCAAGTTAATCTTATTCATGGATAAAGTTGAGAACTTAAGAAATCTATCACCTGTGACGGTGTGCTAATTTTCGTTAAGCTTCCTCGTTAGATAAGAGATCAAAAGGCAATGTGGTGGTTCTTTTTTTCCTTGTTCCATAATACCTTGTCCTTGGAAAGTGTCTTCCTTTGAATTTTCTTCATAAGTCTCTGGTTAGTTTGTGAAAAATGCTAGACTAGACCTTTTCTTTTGACAGATAGTATATAACAATTTTATGTAGCCATAGCATTTACTGCCTTCTGCAAGTCCAATCTTGTAGTAGTCTTTTATGGCACCAGTTCCAATATAGCCTGCAAGGAAACTGCAAATCCTTAGCCATTATTTGGAATGGAGATTCAGTTATGGAAGACGTGCTATGAAGCGAGCAATTTTATCTTGGTTTAATTATCTAAGAGAACAGGGGAAATTGATAGAGAGGTCAGTCATAGGATCCAGGTAGGATGGATGGAACAGGGAAATGCATGGGAATCTTATCTGATTACAAAGTTCCCCAGAAATTTAAGGGAAAATGTTTAGCATGGCAGTCAAACTAGCAATGTTGTATTGGTTTCAGTGTTGGGAATTAAGTATTAACATATGCAAAAAAAGATGAGCTTGGCTGGGATGTGAATACTATTCTAAGATGTCAATATATATATTGGAAGATGCAACTAGGAATCTAAGTATAAGAGAACAGGCAGGATTCATACTCATTGAAGCCAAATGAGGCCATCTCAAGCAAGATGCCATGTAAGAAGGAGAAATACAGATGTTTCATAACAAGATGTGATTCAATGGAGGATATAACTTCTGTGTCAAGAGAGATACATGAAGGCTAAATAAGAAAAGGATGAAAACCATAAAAACAAACCTTGCTCACTGAGTTTGCTAAGGATGCATTCCTGAATAGAGCACAATGATAGAAATATATCCATATAGCCAACTTTATATAATGGGAAAAGACATAGTTTGTCATGTTATGAAGCTCTGAGTGAGTTCTAATATCACTTAAGTTTATGCATGCTTGAGAATGGTTAAAGCTTCTAGCATCGTTTCATGGAATAATTAAATTCCTGTAATCACTGTTTTGGCGGAAAATGGATGGAATATTATATCTGTGGCTCTGCAGAGTATCAGGAAAAAATGGGTGGGATATGATATGCCTTGATACCTGGTAGAGGCATTAGAGGGTTGCCTTTCAGGCCCATGCCAGATGAAGAGGGTATTAACCGGCAACTTTAGTTTAGCACAAGGAGCCTTGTTATGGGGAATTCTGCTATACTTAATATGGTGGTGATTCAGTGTTTTGGCTTGTCATATAATATAGGAGTATATGATAAAGCATGCAACTGAGATCTGAATACAGTCTGAAGAGATAAAGCTTTTGAGGTTTAGATTCATCCTTTTTTCATGAGTATTCCTATTCAACCTAGAAAGGTGTACATATTAGCTGTAACCTGGAGATATTTCAAAATGAAGCTTATTTATTTGTGTTCTTTTTATACTGTTAAATGAATTAGTCATAATGTTATTGATTATAAGGTTTCTGTGAATAAAATTCAAAAGTTGCCATCAAATTAAAGCATAAGATGAAATTGTTTTTTTCTATGTATATGTGCATGCGCACGCACAGTTTGCCTTTTTCTTCTTTTTTTTCTTCTTAGGAGCATTAATTGAGTCTGATTACAAAGATAATCATTATGTTGGAATAATACGGACAGAAAAGTTAAGAGAGTTATTAAATATATGGCCCTAATTCTTGGGCTGACAACTTTTGTTGTAAGAAGTAATTATAGTGTTACTTTCTGGAAGAGTATTGGGAATAAGGGGATGAATTTGCCCAACATATTGCCATCAGTGAAAAGTTCAATGGAATCACTTGAAAATTGCAATTGACATAAGTTGGTGACAGCACATTTGAATTACATAAAATTTTGCTTGATGGTAAGCAAGCTTCAAAGTCCTCAAGGGGATACCCAAGTGTTAAAAAATGGGACTTAAAATTAAACTAGGAGACCTCAGGTTTGAATCTTGGGGATGGCAGGGCTAGGATTTATGTAATAAGAGGGAGTTATCTGCTTTTTATGTAGCTCAAGGCCAATTAAGTCTCCATATGTATGAAAATATTGTCTTCAAAACCAGCGCATCAAAAATGAAAAGTAAATAACTTTTTGCTTGAGTTTTTCACTAGAACTCAGAGTAAACTTACAACATCTCTGTATGGTCTTAATTACTTTGCATCTCTTTATGCAGGATTTGTATAGAAACATATTAAGAAACGGCTATTCTCAAGATGGCCATGTATTCTCTGGAGCATCTGCCAACTTTATTGCCGGAGCTGCAGCTGGTTGCACAACATTGATTATAATCTACCCACTTGACATTGCTCACACTCGCCTTGCTGCAGACATTGGGAGAACTGATGTTCGTCAATTCCGAGGTATCTACCATTTCCTGAGTACCATACGTCAAAAAGATGGAATTCGGGGAATTTACAAGGGTCTTCCTGCCTCTCTACAAGGGATGATTGTTCATCGAGGCCTGTATTTTGGAGGATTTGATACAATGAAGGAAATTTTGTCAGAAGAATCCAAAACAGAATTGGCATTATGGAAGCGTTGGGTGGTGGCCCAGGCTGTGACTACATCTGCCGGATTGTTGTCATATCCTCTAGATACAGTTCGGAGGCGAATGATGATGCAATCTGGCTTGGAACAACCAATGTATCATAGTACACTGGATTGCTGGAAGACAATATATAGGACAGAAGGGGTGATTTCATTTTACCGTGGGGCACTGTCTAATGTTTTTAGGAGCTCTGGTGCTGCAGCCATCTTGGTTTTGTATGACGAGGTTAAGAAGTTCATGAATTGGGGTGGATTGTAGTAGAAAGCAATTTTTGACAGTTTCATTTTTGAGCAGAAGAATTAGAGTAGAATGAAATTCAGGATTATAACAGGAAAATCTTGTAAAGGGCAACTGAGGTTGATACTCTCAAATGCATACCATGCACTAGATGACATTCATTTGCCACATTACTTTTTCAAAACTTTGGCAATTCACACCTGAAGTTTTTTCTTGACGAATAAAAGAGCAAGTTGGTGCTCAATCTTGTGTTGAGGTCATTATCAAATTTCTGTTCTTATTCTTGTTGACAGCTTTTGTCTTTGGGAAGGAGAATGAAATGGGTTCTGTGCCAGTTGGCCCTTTCATATCAACATCAACATTACAGTGTCTGGTATATTCTTGCGGATATCCAGAGGACCCAAAACCACATGGATTTGCTTACTTATTTCGTTACTGCTTCCAATACATCCCATGAAAAGTTAGCATCATGGAAACAAAATAATTTCCCACTCTATTTCAGAAAGTCTTTTTCCTTTCTTTACATGATGCTAGGGGCTAAGGCGGAAGAGATTGCGACAAAGATAATACCAGTAGTAAGAGGAAAACAAAAACTCATCACTTTAACTAAAAGCAGTAGAATATCTGAAGTCCTGATGTTGAGCACCTGTAATTCCAATGATGTTGTGGCAATGATCTCACGTTCACTCCCCTGTTACTTCAATCTTTAATTCCTGACCCACCTGCACTTCTTCACCTATTGTCAAAGATTACGGTGGTGTTTACTCTATAATTTCTCCCTCACTCTTCTGATTTGTGCGCCCTTGATGTGCTTGCTGTTCGGGAATAGATTATGTCACCTTCTAGGCAGATAACGACGACGACAACAACCATAATTTAATGCAACTGCTGTAATAAACTAGTGCAAAACATGAGTTAAGCCCCATCTGGTAAAAAACATCATATGCTGTTTTCTGGAGGGAAATATGCTTATTAATCAAGAATTAGTGCATAGGTTATTCAGTTATCTCTCTCTCTCTCTCTCTCTCTCTCTCTGTGCTTCCCGAAGTGATGTAAGCTTGACTCTAAGCGACAGTGGATGGGGGTGGCATTTAGCGATTGGGCAAAGAAGGATCTGGGGAAGGTCTTAGCTGGAGAGGATTGAGAGCCATAAACAATGGGCCTAAACCAAAATTGGGACCGATTAGGTATGAAGAAATGGACCATAAAAATACCTTCATGCAACAAGTAAAAGTGGGAACCCCATAAAGAAGCCAAAGCAAAACCATGACTTCAGCCATCAATTGGAAAAAAGGGCAAAAGAAAACAAAAGGTGATGAACTGATAAAGTACTTAAAAGATGCTTTTTCCAACTTTTAGACTAAGTTTTTTTTTTTTAGACCTAAAACCCTACCATTAAGGAACTTTCAGTGGGTACTTGAGTTGCCCATTTCTCATTACTTCTAGTTAAAATATACACACAAAATATTGCTCCCTTTTTAGCTTTCTTTCTTCCCACAAATTGCTTATTGTAAGAGAATCATAAAGAGATTCTTCTTACGTTAGGCTGTAAAGATTCTATATGGCGTCAATTGATGCGGTTAATCAACACCATCGCATGGCTGCCATTTGTATTTTAGTAATTTCCTCTTCTTAAATATAATCCCTAGGTGACACCCCACTCTTGAATTGTGGTTGTGGTCATTTGTGGGTTGTCGTTTGATGGTTGTTCTTGTCATCAACCATGCTGTCTTTTCCAAACCCAAAGGGCGAAAAATAATAATAATAAAGCAAATTGGGGTCCCATTGACTTGAAGTGGGTGTTTTAGCTTTTACCCGACTCACCCATTCTCGTTTTCCTTAAATTGGAAAGATTTCCCCCAAAGAGATTGTTGTGGGTGACTGTGGCTCTCCTCAGAACAAATAAATGTACATTGAGATCCTTCCATGGGGTGAGGTTCCACTAACGACATTCCCACTTGCTCATTTTCTATTACCATTATTGAATGCCTCATCATAACATGCAATTGAATGCAATCAAAGATATTTAAGATACCATGTACTTCACATCTCAGCAACAGGTTCACACCAAATTGTTGCTTATTATTATAATCAAAACACTTGCATTCCAATTCTTGTAAATTAAGAAACTAGCCTTAATAGATGCCAAATTAATCCTTATTAACTCACCCTCATTTTGGTTAATCCTCTAGACAATGAGTAAAGAAAATTAAGAACATGTCACGAAAGGAGAGCCCCCACGCGCTGCAGAAACGAAAGTGGGTTTAGAGAGCACCAAGAAATTTGGGTGATGAAATGAGGCTGTCAGGTGGTGGAAGCGAAGGTGTAGCCATGCCATGACGCACCTTTGATTTCTGTCTGATGCCTTGGTGACAATTTGGGCCTTGTCTTATGCCTTCACCTTACTTGTCAGCTAGCTAGCTTCCTTCCCGCGATACATTAGTATATACTAAAATTACAGCTTCCCACGCCCTTTCCATGCTGTTTAATTCACTTATTTAAGCATCTAGCTAGCTTCGTTTCCCAACTGTCTTTCTTTCTCGTTTCATAGCTCACCTCAAGTGTTCTTGGGATCATCAAAAGTAGTAGTAGAAGCAGGAGGAGGAGGAGGACTGTATGACTTTTGTTTTATATTTAATGATCTAAGATCTACTTTAAGGTAGAAAAAGAAGAAACTCTTTAGACTTTATCTTGTTATTAGTGCACAGTCAATTATAGATCTTACACAACTAGTTGGTAGCTTCAACCCAGACAGAATAAAGATTTATATATTCATGAAAGTTGAAACAAAGAAGAACTCAACAATCACAATCTCAGGAAAGATTGAACCACAAATTTGTGGAATGAAATCTGTGAGAATCAAACAGAAAGGCAGCCGAGCAAGAATTCCAGGATATTGTTTTTTTTCTCTTTTTTTCGCTTAATAATTGGAAGAATTTTGTCAAATTATGCGACAATGCCCACTTGGAATGGAGCTCGTCATTGTCAGAAAAAAGCATCACAAAACCTCTTCCCCTAAAAACCCAGATCACATTATTAACCATTCTTTTCATCTAGAACCTAGCTGGAACAAATTTCAACGGCTCTGATTGCTCAATAATTGGCAATGGACCCCACTTCATGGGCCCCATTCCACTCATTGCTCCTTGTCCTAACTCAGATCAAACCCCTGAGCCCCTCCAACACCAAAGCTCAAACCCCCATAACTCCCACTTCACATATCCAAAGAAGAAAAAAGAGCGAGCGAGGGAGGGAGGGAGGAAGAAGAAAAGTTTCACACATACAATCTCATTCACTTGATTGAATTACTACAATTCCCTAACTGCTATTATAATATCTTCGGACTTCGATATGCTTGCAGTATTTTTCTTTTTTCTTTTTTGACCAGCAAAGCTAATGGGGAAAGGGCAGAAAAAGAAGCAGAAATTATTTCTTTTTGGGAAATGAACTGCCTAATTTTATGTTCTTCAACTTACAAAAAAGATACAATTATAATAATAATGACCAGAAAAAAAACCCCAGATTAAAAAAGCATTAAAAATGGCAGCTTGATTTATATGATTTTTAATGCTATAATCATATATCATACCCAGAGAGCGCCAACTTCGACGAGCTTTGGCACAAGGTGGCCACTAAGGTGAAGAGCCACGAGGGATTCAAGGCCGCCAACGCAGGTTCCACCAATGAACACGGCGGGGGCTGGATTCCGAGAGGAGAGGCTATCGTGAGCCGGCGGTGGAGGGAGCGAAGCGATCTCATGGTCATCAAGTTCGATGACAGTAGGGTGAACCCCGATGGTGGCTAAGAGCTTTTTCATGACGTGGCACATGCAACAAGATGAGCGGCTGAAGATGATGACAGGGTGCTCTGATATCAGCCTCCTGATACGCGTCTCCGTTGACTCCTCCTCGTCTATGGAAAGCCCGCCGCTGATGGTGGTGGTACTCATGGGGTTGTTGTTGGATGAAGAGGAGGAAGGTGGTGTTGGCGGTAGTGGTGTTAGATCAAGCTGCACAACGTCACTTGAGCAACTTCTTAAGCTTTGCATCGCCAGAGAAAAACAAGAAAGCTTTTGTGTGATTGTGTTGATGTCAACGAGGAAAGCAAGTGGGATGAGAGTTAAATACAAAACAGAGAGACGGAGAGAGAAGTGAAGAGAAGGGAAGGCAGAGAAAGGAGCTAAGCTATGGTTGCTTACATCAGAAAGTACTGTGTTACATAGGTTCTCTTTATTTTCTTTTGGGATCATGGGATTTTTGGGGTGGGCAGAATTTGGGTAATTAAGCCCACGCGCTTTGAAGCAAGACACTTTCTTTGTGCGTGTTTGTGTTTTGTTTTGTTTTATTTCACCCTAGCCATGTGCATGTGGGCACAATACCATATTTGCATTTCTAGCAGCAAAAGCTTAGAAAGGGAAGAAGCGACTGAGGGGGTTTGGGTATTTTTAAAGGTGACAAAGAATGTCGTTTTTGTAATAACAAGTGGATTCATGCGATAAGATATTAACAGATTTTTTCTTGTCCTAAATTGAGTTGGATAGTCTTTTGTTATTTGATTAATGATTGGAGAATGTGGACTTCACATGCTGAGGCAAACGAGTGAGGAGTGGCAATATGTCGTGCGTCACATAATACGGTAGTTCGGAAATACTGGATTTTTGCCGGAGAGCTGGCGTGGAGCAGTCACATGGGGGGGGGGGGTGTGATCCTAGCAAATGACCCCCTTACGTCACCTTCTCTTCCACGTGGAACCGTTAGATTGTACCGCGACGTACCCTAAAAGCTATACCGTTTCGTATCTCGACCATTTTTTTCCTTTTAATTTTATTATTAAAAAATAGCACTGCTACTAAACACAAAAGCAACCCAACGCAAACGCAATGGGGAAAAAAAGGAGAGCTGACGTGGAGGGAATACTCCATTGGGTGTGAAGGGGGGCATAAATCGAGCCCACCCCCATGGCATAATCATCGGAACGAAATTACACTTTCCTCGTCATCGTGACGTTCCTGAGCGACACGTGGCATCTGCGTTTCACTTTCCTTCAGGCATGGAGGCTGTGGGCTTCCATGGAGGAGAGAGACTGAGGTGAGGCCCAAAGGTAGAGCGAATGAGAGTGTGACACGTGGATTGGCAGCATGCTGCGACGGTGATGGGGATGGGGGCAGGGGGCTGCTTTGCTTTGGTTCTGTTTGGGCTTGTGGGAGGAGGGGCCCACCATCGTGAATTCGGAGTGTGACGGGCATGGTGGGGGTGAGAGGGGGAGGAGTCCCCTTAAAGGAGCACCGTTGATGGTGGTAAATATGGTGTCTGCCATATGTGATGAGTTAAGCAAAGGGAATTGCATCAGCCTCACCCTTGCGCTTGGGCCCACTTAACCCTCTCCCCTTCTTAATTTCATTTATAACCTCAATTATACGTTTCAAAGTGTGCTAATATTTTTTTGTTGTTTGTTTGCTTTAATGGTGCTTAGTATTAAATTTTTTTTAAAATAAGCATTTTGTGATATTTAAAATTTTTTTAAAATTATAAATATATTTAATTTAATGATTGATACATGATTCTTACTCTATTAAATTTTCCTTCTCTCAAAAAATGAAAAAAGGAAATAGTTAATGATTTTGTCTTAATTTGAATGATAAAATGAATAATTTATTTTTTTTATAAATTCAAATTTAATACTGACATAGCAACACATCATAATATCACGTCACTCTTAGGAAGAGAGGAGCTGACCACTATTTTTTCCACTCGAAGCATGATGAACATTTGTGTGTGTTAAAATTACAAGTGCGACCCATTCAATTTTGACTTTTGATTTTCTTTTTTTGGGGTTTAACCGAAAGAAAGCAAAGATTGGTTTTGATTGGAGCAGAAGATTCAAAAGCAAAAGAGTTAGGAACCACAATGCCAATTGATGAGAGGGATGTGGACCAAGGCAAAGCCCCTTTGACAAAATATAAAAAGCAGGAGGAGAGAACACAAAATAGCTTGTGGAAGTGGTACTCGTGGTCACCATGCATCAGGTCAATTCCGAATATCAAATCAACCAAGTTGTCGTCATGCTTAACATCATCAGCCATTGTTGATGGAGGGAAAATCTTAAAGGGCTTATATTGCCAGAACTCCTCAGCGAGCATGCCCTAACATGTCTCAGCTCGTCAAAAGGGCAAAAAAAAAAAAAAATATATATATATATATATATAAAGGAAAGGCTGAATTGGAGGGCACAGACCCGGCATATTTACAGCATTGGCAGGAACCACCTTTATATCTCTTATTATGTATACTCTTCTGATGTCCATGAACTACCCACGTGTACTTTTTATCTTTTATTTATAAGGTTCCCCCAGCATTGGTCTGCTCGACCCAGATCTTCAATTCTCGTCCCCAGCAGTGGTTTAAAATTAGTTAAAGAGGTGTTGTATGAGATGGGGCAACCGTGAGAGATGAGCTTTCATGGACCCATAACGGGGGACCCATATACAGTTATTAACTCTTTCGGTGCCTTCTTTATTAGGTTATGACTCAATCAATGAAGTGCCACTAAAGTTGACCAGATGCCCTAGCTTATAGGAACTTAAAAGACGAGCACCATGCAATCGAATTAATTACGTGAAACAGAGCCTTTACTAATTACGTCTGCTGCAGTGTATCGAACACTTGGAAGGTAGATTTTTTCCTCTCTCCCAAACGGATTTGTATTCAGTTGATGTGTAAAAATAAATTCCAAATTTAATGTTTTACGGTCTCACGCACTTAAGAAATAATAAGACGATGTGCATCATGAATATGTCATGAATACGTATGCGATCCCATAACACTATCATTAATTATTTTTTATAAAATTAATTTAATATTTTTATGGTAAACTCATACTTTTAATTTAAAAGATATATAAATTAAGTAGATGAAGATGCTTATCTATAAGGTAGAGACTCATTTAATTTCTAATTAAAATGAGTTATTTTAACTATAAAGAAAAAAGATCCCACCTTGATTTAGATCTACTTGGATCTTAATATCTCTTATAAGAGCTCTCACGTCTCATGAACTCACATTTTCAACAAAAATAAGAAACTTATTAAGTGAAATAATACCTTACTTATAAATTTAAGATTTATTTTAATTTTTATTGATATAAAATCTGTAATATTAATGTATACATTAAATGATTGAATATCAATATATTTTTTTTCAACAAAAAAAAATGAATTTTTGTTATCACGAGCTTTTGACATAATGATCATGTGTCACTTAATTCTCTTTAATGTTGTCAACTCAAAGATACAATATCTTCCAATAATTTCATTGAACATGTTGGGCGCATCTTTGCCCATGGATGAAAAAATTAAGCCAATGAGGAGAAATTCATGTAGCAAGTGGGAAACCCACGAAATCAATATCCCCTCCCCACACATGTATCTAGGCGTGCTTAGTTTTCACATCGCAAAAGTTGTAGCATATTTCACCACTATTATTTTGTTTTTTCACATAATCACCTAACCTTACTATGCATCCAAGTTGCGTAAATAACACTTTCTCTTTTCCGACATTCGTGGAGAAGACTATCATAATCTAAACATAAAAAAGTCCATTTACGCTTTCTTTAATTAAAACCTTTTTATTTTAATCATTTCCTTGTTGATAAGTTCCAAACTCTTGTAACCAAATTTAAAAGAACTTCCCCAGCACGCGCTTCGCGAGAGTGTGGGGTGATTTTTTTATCTTTTTTTTGACCGGGGAGGGCGGTTTTGCCTTTCTTACACGATTCGTTATTTAAGACAATCCCCACGTGAGTGACCACATGTCCGTACCTTCGAGAAGCGGTGAACTAGGAGATGTTGTCAGCAAATCCGTACCCGTGACCCGGATCCGTATCATATCCATTTTGGGTCCTGGCTTCTCAATCCAGAAGGCGGGGGGGGGGGGGGGGGGTGTTTGTAATTGGTGTCATTGCTCATTATCCCCCTGTGCGCACAATAGCAGAGCCCCTTGTTTTTGTTCTTTTCTCTTTCACTTGTCGGCGCCGCTAGCTTTTTTTTATATATATATATATATATATATATTTAAATGTATATTTATGTAGTTACTTATATCGTTGTTGTTTTTAATGAAATGAGTTCGTTGACTGATTGATGATGACACATGGGTGACGCAACCTGATATGACTGTCCCAGGTCAGATGGTGGGACCCGGTGATGTCATGATCTGAATCTCTGTCGGCTCATAAGTGTAATGTAGTTTCCCTTCGGTCCTTTTACAAAAAGGAAGGGATCTTCGCTGAGCCTTAGCATGGGTTTTGTTCCCCCACCCTGGAAATTTAGTTCTGATCAGGGCCGTACACGTGGCAGATCGAGCGTAATGTTGAGTAATGAAGCTGTGGGGTCGGTATCATTGGGTCAATCGAATTATATTGTGGTTGGCCAGGCCTGTTTTTGGTTAGGTTTTAACCCTACAAAATATGAGACACTGAGGTGAGGGGGTGGGGTGGGGGCGCATGGACATTGATAGGTCATTGGAGCAATAATGTGGAGGGTATTGGATTTTGGGTACCCATTTGTCTAAGAATCTTGATTCTTTGATTGAAATTTTTATTCCATGTATAAAGCTATATTAAATTTTAAATTAAAATCCACATATATATATATATGTATATTAAATGTACATCAAAACAGGATAGAGTTTGTCAGTTCGAGCAATAACTTTGATTTTTTTTAAAGATATGTAATGTACATACAATCTTGTCTTGTCTGTAATGTCTTGATGCTTCATGTTAGAAGCAAAAAAGAGAAAGTTTACAGCTAGTATATGTTCAGGATCTAGATTATTGACTCCTGAGTTATAGATAGATGACAGGAGTAGAATGTAGCTTTATAGCTCAGGCCCATGCATTTTGATTTTAGCCATGGTAAAAGTGTTCAAAAGTCTTTTGGGACTGAAAAGAAAGGAATTTATGGGCCATTCCAGTTTTGCTTGCGCAATGGGTTTCAGAAGATTGTACATAGCAACAAAGATGAAATCAGATAAATGTTTTGACCAAACGAAATGGGTTTATAATATTATTTTCTCTAATCAGTTCACCCTTCCCAGGGTTTTATTTATTCTGGTTGGGCGAATCAGATAGACAGAGAAAAATGAAACATTATCCTCTGGCTGGCCCTAGGCACTTTTAGTCCAAGGCATGCCATGCCAGCCCCAGGGCCCCATAAATCAATTAGACTGTAAATAATGGACAACAAAATGAAGTCATCACCGAGGTGGGTTGTCATAGAAAAAGCCGTGGCAGCAGCCGTCTCCTTCTCCCTCTCTCTCCCCCTCCTTTCGCTTTCCTTTCTCACTAGTTTTTGCAACTTCTTTGGGTGGGCTCCAGCCTGCTTTCTTTTCTTCTGATAAATTTTCTTTTCTGGTTTAAAAATAGCTCAATGATGATGCACACAGAACACTAAAATAATTAAACTACTTCGACCTTTTCCCACAGCCTGTTGCCTCCATGGGGAGATTTCACATAAGCTAATTAAGCTTTTAGTGAATCTCTTTACCAAAAGATAATAATAATAGTAAGGAAAAGAAAGGAGGATGATCCCTTCGAGTGGAAGTTTCGTATGTCATCAGCTAGGAAGAAAAACAAAGGGGGATCCCCTCGATCTATGGAAGGACTTTGGGGTTTGCTGTGTCACACGTGCCTGATTCATAAGTATAAATAGCTTATACATATACATACTTCTAGTTTTTATTTGGTTGGAAGGCTCATACTATTCTTGGCTTTCAATTCCCAAAACGCGGCTTGGCCTTCATCTTTTCTGTCAGTTTCTTGTTCTTATTGTAGCTTAGAGCTTGTTTAGTTTGATTTTTTTTTAATTTAAAAATTATTATAAAATTATTATAAAAAATAATAATTTTTAAAATTAAACTAAAATTATTTGATTAATTTTTTTTATAAGTTATTATTTATAAGTTATAATTTTTGTTAAAATTATCATAAAAAAGTATTTTTTTTTAGAGAGTAATATTGTAATTATTTTTAACAAATGAAGATATTTTTGAAATAAAAATAAAAATTTTCTTATATTTAAAAAAAAAAGAAAAAAAAAAAGCTCCTCATTAGAGTTTTTTTTTAAACTTTTTTTTTAAAAATTTTGTTCTTAAAAAAAAGTTATTTTTTTTAAGAGTTTTTCAAAAGATCATGTTGAATTTGACTTTTACTTTTAAAAAAGTATATAAATTTAAAAAAAAATTAGACTAAATATGCACTTAGTATCATGCTTGTTGCTCAATCAATCTTCCTCATCTCACAAAACTCAGTACAAGCTAGCTAGCCTTGGGGTAAAAACCCAAAGAAAAAAGAGTGTAGGGCCTTGCAGACCAAGATCAAATTGGCCCAAGTTTTCTTGCTTGGAAGGAAATCCAGTAGGCTTCTAGTGGAACATTTGGAGGTCCAACCATTTTTTCCTTGTCCTTCTGTAGAACCTTATAAATGGGCCTGTACCACAATATATTTGTAAACAATGGGCAAAATCATCCACGTCCATGGAAGCTCAATCTGACTTAACGAAGGCCATTTGTTCTCCCTCGGCTCCGGTTCCACCCTGAAAAATCTATGGAACCTACGTGGCAAAAGCTGAGGCATGAAGAAGATTTGGAGTGAGCAAAAGGGCTCCACAATCCGACAATCAACGGCTGGAGGCAAGCCCTTTTGGCTTTGATCCCTGCTTTTTGTCATTCTAAACAGAAGTCTCGAAAAATGGAGAAGTTTCCAGAACTACTGCTTTTGACAAATGGCAGAAACTTCTTACAAACTTCAGAAAGAAAAGCAGACACATCCACTCTCTCTGGAACTTTCTTTTCCACCGCCTTATATTCTCACTCTGCTCTCTCTTCCACCTGACACCCAACAATCATTGTAATCTCAGAACATCCCCAAAAACATTCTCAGTTCCTTTTCCTACGAAAACTGAACCTTAGGACAGAGCTCCGAAATAAACTGAATACTCCATAGAGAAAAACAACGGTACAGTTCACAACATCGGTATTTTTATTGCAAAACCCAAGTGACAAGCAAGACACAAGCTATGGAAGGAGTGGTAATTAAAGAAGAGGAAACGGTGACGTTTGCAGCTGGAACTGCAGGGTTGTCTTCATCTTCATCATCATCATCATCATCTTCTTCTTCTTCTCCGTCTTCGTCTTCGAAAGTTACTCCACAGCCCATGGAAGGGCTTAACGAAGTTGGTCCACCGCCGTTCTTGACCAAGACTTTCGAAATGGTGGAAGACCCTTCGACGGACTCGGTGGTTTCATGGAGTAAAGCTCGTAATAGCTTCATTGTTTGGGATTCTCATAAGTTCTCGACTACTCTGCTTCCTAGGTATTTCAAGCACAGTAATTTCTCCAGCTTCATTCGCCAGCTCAATACATATGTAAGTAAACCACTTAAAAGATAGTCTTTGTTTTCATTTTGTTACTAATTTTGTATAATTTTACCTGGGTTATCGTTGTTTTGATTTTCTCTACCTGAACTCTCTTTCCGTTGTAGTTGAAAAAAAATAGTCCTGAGTATCATCAGCACTGAATATGGCACTTTTCCTGTTTGATTTATTAACTGATGCTGCCGTGATGATGATTCTGATATTGAAAATTGATCTGCTTTTGTTTACTTACTCTTCCTGGTTCCCCAAATGAGTTTGACGTTCCTTGTTAATTCTATATAAATTATTAGTTTGGAGGATTTCCGTGATTCATTTTCTTGTGTACTAGCAGTATGCAGATAAATAAAACAAGTAGATAGATAAGTCGATAAATTAAGTGATTTTGTCGAGTTTCCTCTCTCTGTATCTTAGTCTGATGTAATTCAAGATATACTAACCACTTTAATGCTGTAATGTAATGCAGGGTTTTAGAAAAGTTGATCCTGATCGTTGGGAATTTGCCAATGAAGGGTTTCTGGGAGGGCAAAAGCATCTGTTGAAAACGATCAAGAGGAGAAGAAATATCCTGCAAAGTTCGCAACAGCAGGGAGAAGGAGCTTGCGTTGAGTTAGGGCAATTTGGACTAGAAGGTAAACTTGAGAGGTTGAGGAGAGATCGAACTGTGTTACTAGCAGAAATCGTGAGACTAAGGCAGCAACAGCAGCATTCGAGAGACCAAATTGTTGCAATGGAGGATCGGTTACAAAGCACGGAGAGGAAGCAGCAGCAGATAATGACATTCCTTGCCAAGGCTCTTCGTAACCCAACCTTTTTTCAGCAATTTGCTCAAAAAAAACAAATGCAAGGTGTCGAAATTGGGAGAAAAAGGAGACTAACAGCTAATCCGAGCATAGAGAATTTGCAAGAAGAAGCAATTCCAGTGGTAGTTGATACCGAGCAAGTTCTCAATTACGCCAATCAAGAGCAAGAAGAATTGGCAACCATAGAGTCTGAGATAGAGACATTTTTCACTTCTGCGTTGGACAATGAATCAAGCAGTGAAATCAAGTATCCGATAACAAGTTCGGAGCCCACATCTGGTGGAGCTAATTTAGGTTCTGTTAATGACACGATATGGGAGGAGTTCATAAGTGATGACCTAATAGCTGTTGAACAGGAGGAGGAAATTGTGGTCGGTGATCAGGCTGAAGTTGATGTTGAGGTGGAGGATTTGGGTGTAAACCCTGAAGATTGGGGTGATGACTTGCAGGACCTTGTGGATCAGATGGGTTATCTCAGGTCAAATCCATGACCAAACACATTAATGGATTGTATGATGTTATTGTTGTAGGCTTGAGTTGGTCTCTGCGACACCATTCCTGGTTTTCTTGAGCTGGTATGTTTATGAATCTTAGCTTGTTGTTCATGTTGCTTCTGTATTTTTTTCGAGACTAAAAGGAGTATATCTTTCATACAGCAGGGAGTGGTGGAAGTTGCTAAGGGGCCAACAGATGTTCCTGTTATTCTGTATCCTTTATTGATAATCTAGTCCTTGATTTCCTTTGGTACTTTATAATGCGCTTTGGAATTTGATTTATTAGTTACATGATACTTACTTCTTGCAGTGAAATTTTGCAGGCGACAGAAATTTATGGGGAACCTCTTCAATCCATGAGTCTGTCATGAGCTTCTAGTTCCAGAATTTTGGCTCTATTACCTATACAAGTATGCTCTTTAGGTTCCTGTAAATTATCATTAGTGTTTGTTTATGCAAATTATCAGTTTTAAACTTTCAATCCATACGTATATAAAGGGTTGCATGCTTGATATCCACTTATATTCATCATTTTTCTAGACTAGATAGACCATCTTAGGTCATTACCGAAAGGATTAAATTCTTTGTAAGTGGTCTGATCAAGTGGCAAAACTCAAACCAAATAAGATCTTCCATGATCAGTGTAGAGTAACTAAAATATTTCACAAGTGTGTTTTCCTTGTATAAAAATTGACAAAGTATCAATCATACCAAAATGGATCCTTCACATTCAGAGATTAAAGAAGGAAACCAACGCATGGGAGGTTAAACACCTTTATGAAGAGAAAAATCAAATGGCTGATAACCTTGCTAGGGCTGGGATTAACCGACAAGTGGAGCTCCTTCACATTTTTGATTAAGCTGCTGGGGAGGTATAGATCGGGATGGAGGAACTGGCAGGGGAAGTGGAATCTCACTTACTGCTTGCTGTGAGTTTGTCTGTGTTTTATCCCCTGTTCTTTCTCTGTTGATTGTTGGACTTGATTTTGATGCTTCAGGTATTTCAGCTCTGTTGAAAACTTGAATTGGGGTGGTTTGTGTAGTAAGGGGTGGGTACACTGTTGTATGTATGAGGGAGGGGATTTGTTTTTTGTTTTTGGTGACTGATGGGTTATTTTGTTTTACGAGAGATTTTGATCTTGTACAGAGAATGTCGAGGTTTTTAGGCCGTTATGCTGGGGAGATGCACAACGCCCTTAAATCCTCCTTTTGTTCTTAGCAAGGAAGCTTTACTCCCTGGTTGAATGAAACTTGTTACTTTTCAAAAAAAAAAAAAAAAACCAAGAGAATAATTGTAAGTCAGCAAAGGTGGCGGAAGTGGCGTGGGCTGCTTATGCTCTTGATTGATGAAATGGAAGCATCCTGGATTAGCAGGAATAGATGTTGGTGAATTGTGAAAAAGCATTCAACCTTTGTTCAACGGCTATAAGATAGATGCGTCTCTTTTAGGTGGTGCCATAAGATTCGGGACAATGTCATGCAAGAGCAAGCAAGGTTGGGGCTTTATTGTATTGACAAGTAGTAAAACCAGAGTATGAAACTTTACTCAATTTTGGAAGAAACTGTATTGTGAAGTAATTTGTTGAAAGCCCAAGGTAGAACACAAGCTACAACAGCCCTGTAAGTACAGCACAAAGCAAAATCACAACGTAATTGCGTCCTGAAGCCTGCCAGTTAAGGATTTAATGGTCGTGTGGTTGACAGACAGATTACGAATGTGATCACATCTGAAGGATGCATGTTGAAGCTTGTTATCACATATTATCCGTCCACATGTGAAACCTAGTAGAACAAGATAGATGAGGAGAAAGAGGGTAATGTTATCTGGCTCTGTCTACTTGTACTAATTTAATTAAAACATAAAGCATCCATCGGCATCGTCCTACATACTAAGTAAGACAAAAACACTCAAGAAGGAATCTTAAGCAACCAGGAGGCATACAAAAACACTCAAGAAGGAATCTTAAGCAACCAGGAGGCATCGCAAGGACTGCGGATGTTCTCAATCCGAATGCGTTTAAAGGAATCCTTTTCAGGAATCATACAGCTTTCTTCTGAGAGTAGGATGAATATATATATCCCCAACAGCATCAGGATTAAAAAACATCGAAAGTTGTTGTAAACCAAATTATTGGTCTGCTTCATGGTTATGACTCAATGTTTCATCAAGCAGAATAATCCAATCCTGATAATTTATGGACGGAGAGGGCCGGAAGGTTCCAAGTTTTAACCTGTAACTCCGGAAAAAACCAAAAGAAAGTGTTTCAAAACCCGATTAAACTATGCATGATTTGGATCTCAAATAAATGAGGGACCCTTCCAAGTGGTCTATTCTGTCCATCAAGGGGAGAATTAACGATCCATTGGCTAAACTTCAAAGTTTATGTAACGGTGAGCATCAGAAAGGCCCTACAATGAGATTTATGCTGTCAATGGACTGGTTTCTAATTGGTAGGACTGCATACAAAGGACCATAGTAATGCACAATAATCACATTTTTTTATTCACTATCCAATCCAATATAAATCTAACGGATGCAAATAAACCAAAGGGGTATCCGATTTCGCCAAAATAATCATTCAAATACTGACAAAGACCAAATTCTAGAAAGATGCTTTGTGAAATCCCACTCCTCCATTACCGACTTAGTTTATAATCCAGAACACCCCCCTCCCCTCTTGACAAAGAACCAAACTCCTCCTTCTCACAAAGGAAAAAAGAAAGGAAATGGGTCTAGTTTATGAAACTCCTCAAAGTTTAATTGGTGCAGAAGGGTTCTATCCTAGTGTCCTCATGGTATCGACAATCTCCACGGTGTTAGCCATGGTGGCAGGAGTATTGGTCTATCTGTATGGGCCCTATTGGGGGGTGAGAAGGGTGCCTGGTCCACCAGCTCTCCCGTTGGTAGGACACCTGCCCTTGATGGCAAAGTACGGTCCTGATGTGTTTTCAGTCCTTGCCAAACGATATGGTCCTGTTTTCAGGTCAGTTTGCAGCTTTTCTTTCTTTTGTCCCCTTCAGGAAATGTTTTGATCCTTCTTGGAGATGCCGACCATATCCATATTGCCATGGCAGATTGGCAGCATTTCTGATGAACAATTGTAAAGTCTAATATCCAACAAGTTATTTGCACTTTTGCCTTGGCAACATCGTCCTCCTTCAAAAGGCCAATAAATAAATGATCCTCTATCCTCTTCTTGTTCTAAAGCTTGTTGACACTTTTAGATTTGCATCATCTCTCGTTCAAAATCAATAGAAGTAATCTCTGAAATCGTAATCAGGTAGGACTAAATTTCTGTTTTCTGAAGGATAGTGGATTCAAGGGAAGAAGAAGGATACATAGTCACCTGCAACAGTCGTAACAGATAGAATCATATTTGCTGCATGGTTTAATATTTAGGATTCGTTGGCAATTCAAGAGAAGATAAGGTTTACCTTTTTTCTTAACGAGAAACAGAAAAAAAGTTCATCAATCTTTCTCTTTCTGTTTTTTCCTCTGCAGAAAGTGAGAGGGAGGAGAGTAATCCTTTCTTCTTCTTACAAGGTAGAGCACAGGAAAATGAGATTATGATGGAGACTAGTCCAGAAAACATTTTTGATGACACCATTATTAGAATTCCCTTATCCTTATTTGAGTCATTGACCTTTCACAAGCCATAAATAGTCGTCTCTAGCATTGTCAGGACTCAGGACCATGCCCACTTTCTGATCAAAGTATCTGATACTTGGCTGCATCTGACAAATTCATAAAAGACGATCCATACTTGCATTATCTGATAATTCCAAAGGAATCTCACTTTGTTCCAAAAATGTAAAATGACATAAACTTTCCTTTGCAAATTATAAAAAAAGAAAAAGAAAGTTCAATATGACCTATTGACCGAGTTCCTGACATGCAAAACTTGGTCTGGGCAATGATAATGAGGCATGTGGTTTTGGTGGAGCAGGTTTCATATGGGTAGACAACCCTTGATAATTGTAGCAGACCCGGAGCTCTGTAAAGAAGTTGGAATAAAGAAATTCAAAGACATTCCCAACAGAAGCATTCCCTCACCTATCGCAGCCTCCCCACTTCATCAAAAGGGTCTCTTTTTCACGAGGTGCCAATACACAAGTAGCACAACCAGAGTTCTTTCAATCATGATTATAAGTTTTCTAATTAAGATCTTGATGCCACCTGATTGCAGGGATGCAACATGGTCGACTATGAGAAATACAATATTATCTGTCTACCAGCCATCACACTTGGCAAGCCTTGTTCCAACCATGCAAAATATTATTGAATCTGCCACTGAAAATCTCCATGCTTCTGAAGAGGGCATCACTTTTTCTAACCTCTCACTCAAACTGGCCACTGACGTAATAGGACAAGCTGCTTTCGGGGTTAACTTTGGCCTCTCCAAACCAAAATCAACAAGTGAATCAACCAGGACTGTAGATGACCAAGGCAGTCAAAACGACGAAGTGTCTGACTTCATCAATCAACACATCTACTCCACAACACAACTTAAGATGGACTTATCAGGTTCTCTTTCAATTATAATAGGTCTGCTTGTCCCCATATTACAGGAGCCTTTCAGGCAGATTTTGAAAAGAATACCAGGAACTATGGACTGGAAAGTTGACAGGACTAATAAGAAGTTGAGTGGCCGGCTTAACGAGATTGTATCAATCAGAATGAAAGAGAAGAACCGAGGTTCAAAGGATTTCTTGTCTCAAATATTGAGTGCAAGGGAATCAGAGAATGTGGCTAAGAATGCTTTTACTCCGGACTACATTAGTGCAGTTACTTATGAGCACCTTCTTGCTGGATCAGTAACAACTTCCTTTACACTATCCTCCATTGTATATTTAGTTGCTGGACATCCAGAGGTGGAGAAAAAATTGCTGGAAGAGATTGATGGCTTTGGGCCGCATGACCGGGTGCCAACTGCTTATGACCTTCAACATAAATTTCCATATCTTGATCAGGCGAGTCCTTTAGGCTTCCCCTTTCGACATTTATGCAATGTTTGACAATGACACGGATGTATATCGATGTTTGGGCTAATTCTGTTGATTCGACTTCAGGTGATTAAAGAGGCTATGAGGTTCTACACAGTTTCCCCATTAGTAGCTAGAGAAACATCAAAAGAAGTGGAGATAGGAGGTTACCTTCTACCTAAGGTATTGCCTTCTCTCGTAGAGAACCCAATGTACTTCAATTGTGTGCATGGACTAATGCTTGTCTGTGATTTTCCATCTTCTTTTTTCTTATGCTTTGATGAGCAGGGAACGTGGGTCTGGTTAGCACCTGGTGTCTTGGCAAAAGATCCAAAGAACTTCCCAGAACCAGATAAGTTTAAGCCAGAGAGGTTTGATCCGAACTGTGAGGAAGAGAAAAGAAGGCATCCTTATGCTCTCATACCCTTTGGAATTGGGCCCCGGGCATGCGTTGGCCAGAAATTCTCCTTGCAGGAAATCAAACTCTCCTTGATACACTTATATCGGAATTACACATTTCGACATTCCTTTAGCATGGAGAAACCTTTGGAGCTCGAATACGGCATAGTTCTCAACTTCAAACATGGTGTAAAGGTCACAGCTATAAAAAGAACATGAAGATTTTGTACATGGCTTGAGTTTTATTTCCTCAGTCATACAAATGCACGAAAACTGAAGTAAAAGTGATTTAAAGAAGAGCCAAATAAACAATTGTACAGAATGGATTGCCCTTGAATCAGTCACAAAATACTCAATAAGGTGTTTGCGACAACTTGCTCTCAGATCACCAGCTATTAACTTAATACACATTTCAATAAAATGAACAACAAGATGTTGCACTTTTCAAAGAAACAAACAATTATCAATCTAATCATACAAGCAGTTACCCCTGTCCCTGGGTTTCATTGAGCTTTTATCCAATCGTGTAGGTGGATATAGTGGTCGAGACATATGGACTGAAGGATCAGAACCAGCACTACTTTTTGAATCCCCGTTGTAGAAAGCAGCTGATCTCTTGAACTGGAACTCATCCATGGACTGCCTTTGGATTCTCTGCAAGGCATGATTGCCTGCTCTTTGTCTTGCCTTGGTAGATTCAGTCAAGTTCATGTAGTTTGGTCTACTATTGCCACTCTCCTCTGTTCTATCTGAAGCCAAGATAGTGTTTCCAGAAACTGGTGTGGTAGAAGTGCATATTGAAGATGAAGCAGAGCTCTCATCAAATCGAAATTCAGAACTTGGACTTGAGGACGAGCAAGTAACTAGCCCAATATGAGGAGGCTTTGCAGAAATCCTGGTGGTGATATTGTTCTTTCTGACTTTCACAGAGCATGGTTCAGAAGGTTTTGTATTCTTTCCCACGAGGGACTCTGAACAACTTTTTGATGGTGGAGTTGCTTCTGAAGGGTCAGCCTGTGATTGTTCCATCAATCTAGTCTCCCATGGCCGGGCTGCCATCCAACGTTCTAGCCAACTCCATCCCCAACTATTCTTATCAAACCCTTGATTTTTGAGATATGGAATTGAAGTATTTGTTCGGGTAGTAGAACCAGGGTTTGATCTCCATTGCTGTAAAAGCAAAGAACTTCAATTATCGTTTGCCATGATTAATTCAACATTACAAAAATTTAGAAAATTTCCATCTTAATACCTTCTGAGCAAGAGAATAAGCAAGTGCTCTTTCTCTCTTGAAGGCTCCTTCTTGCCTCATCTGCAGCTTTGCTTTAATATCATCTAGTGTTCCTTTGCTATCACACCAGCCATCCTGAAAACATTATTTACAGTCATACGGGGAAAATTTTTCCAAACAGCTAATAATGACATTAGCAAATTGAAGTGGCAACTAAAGTTTTGGTTAGTAAAACCTCTGCTTCCTTCAAGATATCAGCCTTGCTTCGGCGTTCATCAAGCATCTTTTGAACTGCCTGCCCCTCTGTGGACATTCGCACACGACGGGCCCTAACACGAGCCTGAACACGAACGAGAGCTTGCATGCACCTAAGTGTCACAGCAGCCTGTTTCCTCACCTGTCGACCACGAACTAAGGCTTGAAGCCTCACAATTCCTTTTAAAGCCCTCAAAGCCCTTCTTGCCTACATAAAAATTGCAGGTGAGAATGTACGCTGGTTCAAAAGCAACCAAATATTTCTGCAACAAGCACCATTAACATGAACATAACAGAAACCATATGCCATAGGGTGAAGCACCAATTTGAAGATCCGAGGGTGACTACATCTATACAAATTTGACGTTAAATTTACTGAAGAACATTAATCCAGATCAAATAATACTACTATTTACAATGAAGTTAACATTTCTAAATAAGGAGCTAAGTCCACATTAAAAATTAAGTTTCGTAAAAAAAAAAGAAAAGGGATATGCTTCCTCTATTGGAATATATAATTTTTTATTAGAGGAGGTCCTAATCAAAAGCATTGGTTTATGTAGAGTAAGGTCTCAGTATGCCTTGCTTAGTTTAGCTCCTTCCATGAGTTGAACCCATTTAGATCTAATGTTTATTTACTATTTGTTATGGCTGCGCTGATGTATTAACTGCTGAATCGAGCAACAATGAAGAAGCTCCACTATAGAAAATTTCGTTCACATTCTGCCACCAACGAGGAAAGAAAAAATGGCAGCAAAAGGGAAAGCAAATTTACCAAGAAGCCACGGAAAGCAGTTTGGATGCGAATGGCAGCCCATTCTTGCCTTACAACCCTGAAATCTTTAGGAGGAGCGCGAACTACTTTAGCCATTGCAGCACTGAAAGCATCAGTCCTTGGTGAAGAACCAGATCCTTCTGAATCTGCTCTAAACTTTCCTTTAAAACCCTTCCATGAGGATCCCAAGTCCCCTGAAGAACTCCATAACCTCCACTTCTTACTCTTGCCACTCACCTTTTCCTACATAGCAGAAAGAAAAAATAAAGAGCTTTAGTGCAGAAATGTATATAACAGTAAGTACCTGAACAATGAAGCAGAAAAACGCAGAGCTCACTTGGTCATCTTTTTCAGTTTTCTTGAGACCAATAAGAGATTTCACCCATTTCCCTGAAGCACCCATTGACGGTTCAATGTATATATTCTCTCAGAGCTAGAAGGAACACTCTTGAGGGAAGAAAAGAGCAGAGAAATGCAACAAGTTTGATCTCAACAAGCTCAAAAGAAGGCAACTTGGTAAGAGAAAGGGAATGGGCAGCGATGAGAACAGTGAATAACAGAATAACAGTGAGAAAAAAAGGAAAAATTTTTTTGGGAAAAAAATGGAACTTGAACAACTCTCAAAGAAGAAAACTTTTTTCTTTTCGTAGAGAAAGATAGCAGATTGAGTTAAAACGATAGGACCCAAGTAGAGAGAGTTGAAATAAAAGCTCCCAAAGAGCCCAAAAACAAAGTTTGGGGTAACAATGAAGAACCTGAAAGCAGGAGGAGAGAGAGGGGGAGAGAGACGTGGGGAAACTGAGGGGATTGTGGGTTTGGGGTTACAGGCTTACAGGTTTAGTGGGTTTACAAGGTCCACTGATACCGTTCAACATTTTGAAATTCAAAATGAACAACGGACAAAGAAGGGTTGATCCCGCTCACTGGAATTCCATTCTCTGGTGCGACCAGCTTATCTGTCCTTGTATCCGGAAGTATATATTTTTTTACCACAGTCGGGTTTGGACCCACTGCTTTTTGGAAAATTTGCCATGAAAAGGCACGTCCCATTTGTTTTAGTACATGAAAAAGTTACAAAAAAAGACAACAAGTTACCCGACAAAGGATCCCTCTGGTCAGTGCATTGAAGATCCTGGTTGCTTTGCTGCAGCAAAAACAGTGTTAAGCTGTGTGGCATTTTCGAGTAATTGGCTTGGGACATTTTTTTTTCTCTTTCTTAAAAACCAATTGCTACCTATCCATGGAGGATAGGATACCTTGGGACATTTGTATGGCCAGTGTTTAACCTCTGTTCCATCTCACGTTTCAGAATCCCTATCTTTATCACAACCTTTCACTTACCCACATGATAAATTGATTCAGATGATTCAAACTTGTGAAGTTTTATTTCGATCTTGGATAAAGTTGAGCATAACAAAACAAAACAAAATCTGGGAAGTAGATTGGTCTGATGCCTGTGGGTCTTCAGAATACTACAAACAGCATTTGAATTTTTACAGCTTGGTGGATTTCAAATTGTCTGTAAAGACAACATTTGATTTTCAAATTTCTTGTCCAACGTAACTTGTTACAGCTTGAGACTTCTAATTCACAAAACCAAAATGGGAAACTCTGTTTTGTCTATTTAACAATCAAATCCAAGTCCATTACTATAATTCTGAACTCTGAACTCAACTGTTTTGGCCTAGGATTCTCTGGCATGGGGTGGGAGTAGGTATGGGAAATAAAAAGCATCAGAACAAGTCAATGGGGATTCCTTTTTAAAACTGCAGCGGGAATTAATGGGGCTAATGTAATTGGAGTAAAAGGCAAGCAAGTTTAGGGTAAAGTGCGTAACCCTTTGGTCGTGTGATAAAGCTGCAGCTGAATGAAAATGAGGCGTGAAGAAGGAGATGCCATGGAAAATGTGAAGAGACAGAGACAGAGGGAAAGCATTCAACGGAGGAGTGCTTGGTTTTAATTAAATTACTCCCCAAAGGCTTTACACTTAGGTTGTTGTGTTTTTGTCAGGCGTTGACATCGAGACACAATGAAATTACTGCGGGGTGGGGGAGTTAGCTGTCTTCTCCTTACTAGGCTTTATAAAAGAAAAAAAAAAAATTCAACCACAAAGTAAAAAAAAAAAATGTTAAGATATCTCACTTCATTTTCCCTCAATTATGGAAACCTATAAGCAAGAAAATTGTCTTCAGTACTTTTTCATTTTTCCAAAAAAAAAAATATAGGCTTCAATAATGGTATTTGTTTTACTCGAAGAATTTTAAATCCGTTATAATGTCATGAATTCATATTTTTAATTTAAAAAATATATTTATTAAACAAATGTTATGGTCAATATTCTCCTCGGTTGATATGTTTAATTTCCCTTTTTTTTTTTTGTTTTGTTTCCTAGGTTCTGAGGGCTTTATTCAATTACTCATCTTTAAAGAGTCAGTAGTCAAAGCTCATAGTTCCAGGAATGTTCAGCTTGTATGTCGTCTGTCTCACCTACCCCTCCCCCCCTCTCATACTTCATTTTAATTCCTTTGATAATTTTATCTTAAATTAGAAGTCGCCATAGTTCTTCTCTATACACTATTCTTTCCTTTCTTCACTGTATATTCCAAATATAAACAAAAAGGGAACATGCATGCTTCTGTTTCCTTGGCTAAATAATGGATGTGGTAGATAAATGTTATGCAAAATGATTTGATATTGTAATTAATATTGTTGTATTTAGGAATTTAGATAAATTTATACATAAAAAAACTGACAACAGCAAAACCTTTACATTACAAAAAGGGTTAGGAGGCTAAAAGCCTTTAACAAATTAAAGAAACAAAGAATGTTTTGTCAGATCCCTTCACCTATTTTTACATTTTTATTACGTACTATGTCCACTTTCTGCTTTAAATTTTGCAGGCACAAGAAGTGCTCGACCTTTGGTGAATGGCTCAGAGAGTTTTAATTTGCAGCCATTGCTGACACCCTTGGGCTAGGGAGTCCCATGTATGCCAGCCTGGGGGAGACTCGAATTTTGGGGCTTGGTCGTGGTGATGGTATCGGGCCAGAGTTCCCAAAGCGACCAGGCGTGGCTCTGGGGGATAGGTTAACCTGTTCCAGAGCCTCGGATTGGAGTTGTGTTGGGTAGTCTCTGACACAGCCAATGCGAGGACCAACCCCGCTTGTCCACTTGCAAGACAAACGCTTGGCCATGTTGAATGCTGGTGCCCCCACATTGGCTGCACCGCTGCCCACGCTTCTTTGTAGACTTTCTGTACTGATGCATGCATCAGTTGCGGGCCCATCAACGCCCACAGCCTTTGAATCTGTTGACTTTGGTGTTGCAGCCGTTGGATCTTTGATCTGCCCATGCTTGGACTCATCACCGGCAGCTTTGAATGAGGTGTATTCATCATCTATTGCACATCTCTGCTCAAAAAAAAAAAAAAATGAGAATGTGATGCGCTATTCTGACAAGAGAAATTAATTTCGGAGGCTACTATGAAGCTTAAAAAAAGAAAGTTTCTTGAACTAGAAGGTTTTATTACCTTAACATTGGTCAAATCCACATTGTGTTCCTCAAGGAAAATAATGAATTCCTTGAAATTGTCTTCAGTTGGGAGATAATGACCACTGTAAGGCCAAATAGCCTGGAGAAAGAACAGAAAAAATTTAGCTTCAAAACAAAATCGATGGGAAAATAATTGTGTGTATTGGTGTTTGCACATTGCACAAGATGTTACCTCAAGAACTCCTTGAGAAGCCACCAATCTTCCTGCAGCTGTTGTAGCCCCTCCGGAAAGGAAACTCGAGTGCTGAAAGACACCTTTCTTCTTCTGCCCAACGTACAAGGATCTTGATGTGCTAAGTACAAAAATCCACTTACAACCCTCAATCGTGTCGACAAGCATTCCTGATTGCTTGTAAACAAGCTTTCCACTTTCCACAACCACCTCAAATGCTTCCCTCTCATTCTGCAAACCAGAAAACAGATATTGATTTAATGATTAAGAAATGTTCACAGAACTTTTTAGTCAGAATTGGTGCATTTCACATGGGGTAGAATGTAGAAGTAATAAGAACTCACTGGTCCAAGATATTTAATGCATTGCCTTTGTAGATCAGGTCTTTGACACTTATTAAGATTTAGTTCTTTGCCATCACCAATATCCAACCTTCAATTCCAGGATGGAAAATGGATGTCAGAAAATTTAGAATATAGGGGTAAAAAACAGTGAACTTCACTTTATGTAACTTTCTAGTCAGATTTATGAAAATACAATACCAGTAGAAGAAAGGTTGTGTGCTCCTGCTTGCAGACCAGACATCATAGTAGAAGTGTAAGTTGTGTCCATAACGATGGCGTGGGTCAATCTGCACCAACACAAAAAGAACAGTTACTCATGGAAGTTCCATTGATTTATTTGAAGAAAAAAAAATATTGTATTTAAAAGATATCAGAGATATGATTTAGTTTTCTAATTTCTAATTTCTAACACTGCAGTACAATTTATTGGTTTGCCATGACCTGATACTATCATCAATTGCTCAACCCGGTACATGAACCAGGTTCAAATGATTCCATATCTTAGCCAGAGTTTCCTATGTGACAGCTAGATAAGTCAATGCAGACAGCGTCACAGGGGACTGCAGAGGATATGAATATCTAAATTTAGAAGGATGGAAAGCCAATTTTGAAAGAAAATTGATACTTCCAAGTTTTGAGTTCTTGCATAAAACTTGAATTAGCAAAACTAACTACTTCTAAGCAATCTAGTCTGCTGGAGAACAAATCAACAGGAATAATTCTAATGCAAGAAGGACAATATGGGCTTACAGCTTCAAGCCAATGTTGCAGGGCTAGTTTTTGAGCCTTCTCATCCTTAGATAAACCCTTCCCAACCTACAAACTCAAAAGGATTCTCTTGTCAGTCTTCAAGCAAATTCGCAAAGTAGCAAACCTCATTTAAAGGACTTGTGAAAGCTTGCTAAGGTATTTTAAGGAATTGTGACAGCTTAGTAAAGTACCTTGGCAGCCCTTGTTTTAGCACGTGCCCACTTTGATATGACAGTTTCTGGTTTGTCATAGAAAGAAACAGAACACCTTTTTAAGGCTGCAGAATCTAAGGTCTTCCACCTACAATGTTGAATCAAATGTAAGAACCAAATTACTAAAAATTGAAATCACCAAAGAAAGAACAAGAAAAAAAATGAGGTTATAAGGAGACAAACCAGAGCTCTTCAACCACAACTGCACAATCTGCCAGGTTCCTTCTTGTCCTATAACTTTTGTAGACTTTTTGAAGCTTAGTAGCAGCAGCATCAAGCTCACTTACGGGCCTTGGAGAAAACATTACCACTGGTTCAGGGAGCTTTATGGTGGGTTTTATTGGTATAACGATTTTATTCGCTTTATCGTTTGAAAAGACTGAATTTGCATTCCCTTGATCAAATGAGTCGGATGCTTCAAGCTTTGGTTCTTTGGAATCACCATAATTATTCAACCTATCAAACTTGTTAATTGGAGACTCTGAATCATCCATCTTGAAACTCTTTGCTTTTAGGGTCACCTCTCCATCATCTCTTCCAAGGCTTATGGACCTCACAATAACCTTTTCTATGGTGTCGGTATCACCAAAAACCGGATGTCTCAGGATTTCCTTCCATGCTGATAAAAGGAAAGAAAGGGAAAGACCCATTGATTTAAAAGCTCTTATCCACTCCAACCTGTGATATCATAATGATCAAACATGCTGGTTAGATTGAATGAAAAAAGCAATCCGATTAGTCCCCTGAGTTAAAAAGATGGAAAATTTTCCGAAGGGTTAAAAAACATGAAATTGATCTTCCAAGAGAAAGAAGAACTAGAGAGAAAAATCAAACAGAAAAGAACTTTCACCGCAAAATGAATTCGAGAACCTCACCTACAGATAACAGAAGATGTGGTCCAAAAACCAGAAAACTTTTCCTCTAACTATGAAGTTCCAAAGAGAAGACTTTTGATTGATGAGCCCCAACTGCAAAGTAATGCTCTACTTGTTGAGAGAGCTTATATATAGGCAACTTGCTGGCAGTTTGAACAATCAAAGCTACTGACACTACGTGGAAAATCAATGCTGTGAAGGAAAAAGTTAAAACAATTCAAAGTTGGCGTGTCATGCACAAAGTCAGTAACCCAATTTCACTGAAAGAGCTGAGCTTGGAGGAAAAAATCTAAAAAGTGAATGTGGCGGGGTTTTGGGGGACTTTCAAAGAAGTTTATGAGAAGGATTGAAGAAGCAACAATTACAGTAAGCATGTTTTATATGGAATAAAAAAAAAAGGATGATAATAAAATTATAAAAGTATGAGGCCATGGGCTAAAGATGTTACTTATTTTATTATTACTACTAATTTCTTTTATCCTTTCTTGTTTGGTCGTAGTAGCTATAAAGAGGTGGTGTGGGCTCTATCTTTGTAATATTTGTACTGTTGCCGCTGGAACTTCATTTTCAGCCGTGGTGGGGATCATTACTTCGTAATTGGAAAACTTCAACACTTCCAACCCATTGACGGATATGACTTCGTTTCCATGGATATCTATCTTTTTTCTTCAAATCAGTGGTGTTAAGATTATCATGAGGAAACAGCTAAGCACCCACTTCTTCATTTCAGTATAAAAGGTTGGGTAAATGTTCAACTCTTTGAATTTGTTATTTAGTTGACTTCCAGGATTTCATTTACTTTTGTTAGCAGAAACCAAGGTCAATGATGACTTTCGATTTCCTTCTATTTTTTGGTTCAATGATTTCAAGATTACCATACAGCAACTACTTGTTTTATTTTATACTTAAAATAGAAACAAAGACTTTTCTTTTTTGTTTATTTCCATTTTACGAGTAGTTTAAGTATAATGACATTAGCATATGTCAAGAAATAATAATACATGCATGCATCCATAATTTTATTATAAAATAAGGTTTGATATTGTTTCACACGTTAAATTAGTTTATGTAGAATACAATCAGTCAATACTAATTTCATCTTATATTCCAATGATGAGAGGGTCAAAGGGTAATGGATTCATAAAGTTTCTGCAATCAATGGGGGACCTGACATTACCAACTTGACCCTTAAATGGCCAGCATTTGGGGTCACCCACTTGCGTAGAGGTTGTTGAAGCTATTACCTCACTACCAAGCTTCCAATGTCTTTACCAACATAAATACAATGCACAGTTTCTCAATCCGAGTTATAAGTCAGTATGTATGTGACGGAACTCCTTCACACTGGTCCAGCTCACTAGTGGGCATTAAATACTTATCTTTTTCAGTGCATTATAAATCCATGGGCGACTGTGTTGGTGATGCAAGACAGTCATCCGAAATAAATGCATGAGTGTTATCAGAAAACCATACCCCATTTCTTATGGTAAAGCCAACCAACTTATTCATTGCAAAGCCATGTCTAATAATTTTCTGAAAAAAGTGAAACAAGATAAGGTAGTTGATTGCCTCGCCCCAAAATAGAACATAAAACATAACAAGCACCTGCATCTGGACCTCAGTCATATTATTAATACACTTGTTCATTTCACTCCCAAGTATCATAGTTATAGTACGCGACCTTGAAGTTGTTAGGATTTCAGTCGCCTCCGTTGTAAATCCATCTCCGTTTATCCAGCAGATACTGCCTGTACCTTCTGTCGGGGTGGTATGTGAAGCCAAACCTTCATCATGTCATATGCCGTGAATCCAATTGCCACAGAAGGAACCACCTGACAACCAAATTGTAACACATTACTAATTAGAATTAAAACCATCCAAAGGCCAAGTGAAATAGGCAATTATAAACAAAAGGTCACACTCAACTCCATATAACTCTCCATCTGGATTTCTTGAAAGGACCAATGTTTATTGTTTCTCAAAAGTTAGGACAGACAAAGCTAACAGATACAAATCTGCAAAAGTGAACAGCTATGTTGATATTGTTGCTGAGATATAGACTACCTTAATATAATTAATGCTCAAGCCAGCAAACAATTGTCTCCACCCCTGATTACGGACAATAGTAGTAAGCCCTTCTATTGTGTTCCTGTATCTCCTGCCACCTTGAATTGTTGAACACTGAAGACTTTCAACCTGTACCAAGACGTTCAAAAATTACTTCCCAGCTGGGTCAATCACAAGCTAGGTGCCAATGGAAAAGTGGATAGAGACGCTAATGACTCAATGCAATTAATCATGGTTGGCATCATTAAGAGAACACAATAGCAAGTATATCAGGTTGAACAAACTACTTTCCAATCAGTTTATTTAACCAGGTTGGTTTCAATATATCTAGCACTTATTTTAGAATGTGCATACCTCAAAACATGTAAAACATCCCACAAAAGTTTCCGTGCTAATAATAACACATGAAAGAGAAAACATATTGCTAATTCCCAACAAAAAAGAATAGCAGTTACACCTCCTAGAAATGTATAGGTATGGCACAATACCTGCATCTGTCTCCTTACAACATCTAGTGGGTATGTGAAGGTCTGTCCAAGTAACCCAGCCAGTGCTCCGCAAGAAACATGCATCAGAATTGACTTTTGGTGCTCTTCAGGAACACGTGTCTTTAGTGCCTCATAAATGTAGAACTTTAAACCAGCATAAGGAAGGATCCCAACGAGTGTTGGACCTATGTAAAACAAAAAGTTTCATTAAGAAAGCACAACTTGCAAAGAAAATACATAAGATGCAATATGAAGCAACTAAACTAAAAAAATAAAAAATAAAAACTATATGTTAAGCTAATGAATCACTATTGTCATGAAAGACTGAAGATGCCTTAAATCAGACAATAACAATCATCATGTCAGTAATCAAAATAACTTATGCACCGAACAAGGAGCCTTTGTCAAATAAACATATTCATTCTTAATTTATAATATGAAACATTAAAAACAACTGTCTACATACCTACACCTCGATATAATCCACGTATCCCGCCTTCCTTGTAAACAGTTGTCAGCACATCAGTTATGCCACTATATGCAGGTCGAGGATAGAAACCTCTTATACCAGAACTGAAATTTGTTCTGGTGTCCACAACCTATTGAAACCATAAAAGTTACTTAAAAAGTTAAAATATATAAATAACATTCTTTTCCTTTAGTTATCCAAGGAGCCTGATAAGTACTGACATATTTCCATGGAATGAGTGTAATTTTTCCAAATGCATCAATTCTATGCTGCTATAAGTTTACTTAAAAATTTTCCATTGGAAACTAATGCCATGAGTGCTTTACCAATTCACATGCACAACCAGAGTCAGCAATTACATGATAGTAACAATAGATTGGGTTAAACTAGTCTAAAAGGATGACACATGTACATTATTGTAAATACCGGCCACCCAGATCAACCTCACTTGAAAAATGGAAAAGGATTCAAAAATATTCAAGAGAAACTATGTTATTTCAATCAGAACTTCTTACCTGATACGCAAGTTTAGTACGAGCCAAGTCCAAGGGATAAGTGCATAAGACTGCTGTTCCTCCAGAAGCAGAACCAGCTAAAAGATCTACAACAGGTCCTGATCCCAAGGAAGAAAAATTATCTAAGATCCAACCCCGATACTGCTCGTAAGTCATGAAATGTAAGGCAGCATAAGGAATGATCCGAATAAGACTAGCTCCATTTCCTCTGTGAGTAAGAATAGGCATGATTTAGGCTAACTTCGATGGGAGGACAGAGATAGACGAAAGTGGTAAAATGTTCTGCTAACTTACTTATAAAATCCAAGAACACCTTCAAGCTTTAGTACCTTCCTTAAGGATTGATAAACCCCAAGAGATTGGAAACCATCAGTCCTTGTCTGCTCAATAGAGAAAGAGAGAAAGACAATCATATGACAACTGCAATTAGTAATGTGCATGAAGCATAAAAACACATTGGTGGAGAAACAAAGTAAGCAACAAATAAGTAACTTGATAAACATCCAGCAAGCACCAGAGAACATATATATATAAAAGTTAAGCACCAATGTGACTGGAAATGAATTTTGCTGGAAAATCACTTACTTAATTGTAACTGGCCTACTCAAAAAGTAATAAGTAACAACTACACAAGACCCAAAACCAAGCTAAACATTTAATTAAGGTCAGCATAGCAAAATGCTAAAATAAAAAACACAATCTTTTGCTTTGTATTTATGAATACTGCCTAAATCTAAAAAAAGGTGACGTAGGTATATGACAGCTCACCTGCAAGAGTATTTTAGTCCGTTCTAAAGGTGCAAGGGTAGTTTTAGCAAAAGCTCCAGCAGCGCCACCAGCAATTAGCTCTTTGACGTAAACAGGCAAACAATCAATGTGGGAAACCTCTCTGTGTGCGGTTGAACCATCAACGAGGTCGGCCATGTTTGCTGTCAATGTATGCCCTTGAGGAGAACTCATATCAAAACATCCAACTCGAACCAATTATATTACCAAAGTCTTCCTCAATTCAACGAGTTTGTCAAATTATGATTACCCACCCTGAAGCTTGAAGAACTCTTTATCCCATCTATCTCTTGGGATACAAAAAGAAAACGATTTCTGTTCAAAGGGAAGATTCAATGGCCTGAGAACGTCCAGATGAGAGCCGGGAAGGTTCACAAGCCGATCCTTTTCTTCAATAACAACAAGATTCATCCAAAGACACAGAGAAAAACAGACCACAAAGATACCCAAAACCCAAAACCTACCCTTTCAGTTACAACGCTGCTCCCATGGGATCTTTATCATAAAAAGCTTAAAAACCTTTTTTTTCAAACTAATCAATCTCAATCTAGATTCATCGAAAGTCTTCCTTTAAAGCGCCCAAAGCCACCACTTTCATAAATAACATAACCCTCAAGTACTCTAAAAACCAATCAATGCAAAGAGTTTCCACTGATTCCAGGTTCAAATCATTCAATACCCATGTGAGATTAATCCAAGGGGGCTTCAGAAAACGTACCAGAACAGAAAAGGGGGTTTAAATCAAAAAGGAGAACAGGCATATAAATTTTGGGTAGAAACAAGAATCTAGAAATACCTGTTCTCCTTCAGAGAAAGAAGGAGGAGGTTTCTCTACGGAGGTTTTCTTCCCCTTTCCTTTCAGAAAGCACGAATTCGTTTGTTCGCTGTGCGCTGTTTTGTTGAAATTTAGAAGGGGAAGCGCTGTGATGCTGACTATGATGCATTAAGGTCGGTGGAGCTCAAACCTAATCCACGTTGGATGTTCCTACTGTGCGGAAATGATTTATTAGGGCGCAACAACATAGGCGATTGGCTGATTTGGACGGACCAGGATGTCCTTTTAAAACAATTTGTTTGATTTGTCAGTTTTCACCTGGACCTCACGTAGCTAACATCCTCAGCCAATTGCTTTTTGTATTCTAGATAAGTACCGGAGGAGGAAGAGTCCTTGCACAACTCAAAAATGAAAAATCTCATATGACATTCGGTTGATGGGCAAGAGTACTACTACCATGGACCATGGGGAGCATGCACTGGAATCATATGTAACATTTCCCTCATTGAATTCTGGTTACTGACTCTAGCTTTACTATATATGGATGTAACCCATGGTAATATAGCAAGTTTTGCAGAAAATTTTGGGTATATATCAAGAGATTTTACCAAAGATTAAAATATCCAATTTTTTTAAATTTTAATTAAAATTTCAAACAAATTTATTAATTTTTGAAATAAACATTCTATTTTAAAATTTATATTTTATTAGACACATAAGTCTAATAGTTAGTGTTTTCATCAATTTGATAACATGATAATTAAAAAAAATAATTTTCTTATTTATTAATTTTAAAAATTATTATTATATAATTTTATTAATTAAAAAAAAACTCTCAATCAAGCTCTCTAGGGAAGTTGCGGTCGAACTCTCTAAGGGAGCATTGGTGCTCCGTTGGAGAGCTCGATCGAAACTCTAGATTTGGTGTTTGAGTGCTCTTTGGGTGGTCGGTTGATGCAAGAGACACTGCAGGTCGATTTAAGAAAAAAAAAAAAAGGTTTAGATATTTTATATTTAATATTGACATCATGTCTAAGATGAAGTGTTCATTTTAAAAAGTAATAAACTTACGGTTAATTTTGATCAAAATTTAGAAACTAAGATATTTTAACCTTTACCAAAAAATCAATCCGGCAACAAGCTAGCTAGCCGTATGCAGGCCAAAAAGGTTCATTACATGTAAGTACCTTATTTGTGATCATATGCAAGTATCATATGTAAGGCCAAGTTGTCATAATTGTGAGACACTGGCGCTTTTGAATTAGATTACGCTAAAGATGCAATTAATGTTGCTTTCAGGCCTACTTATCAATGGTATCAGCAATCTCCTAGACAGTGCCCTGTACTTTTGGTCTTAGTCACGTATCCAGGTTTTAAGGAACATTCTGTCGTAATCAAGTTGTTTCGTTTAACGTTCAAGGTAAGAATTTGTCTCCAAGTGGCTATAGGCATGATAGGAACAAACTTTTGAAGATGCGGCGGAACTGCCCAAGGTAACCCTCCCATCATCGTATATAACCTTAAAATGCTAGAACATGCATGCCTTTCCAGGTGGGAATGTCTCATCATACATGTGGAAAATCTGTCAAGGAGACTCAGACAAATTACCGGCTTTCCGATCTTTCATGGAAAATGGAGAGAAGGGTTGGTCATCATAGATGCCTTATAATTGAAGGAAGCTAGTTGACTAGTGACACCAAATTCAAATACTGGTTGTAGGAAATATTCATTGCCTTTAATTTCCACAACCTTTCGTCACGGAAACAACTGCAATTCTTTCATGAAAAACACGAATCTACCTACGACCTTCACAATAGATTATCCTCTAACATCAACAATCTTCTTCCTCTTGTCATGCTCCCTCTTTCTCCTTGTCTTGATTAGAAATCGTGTCTGGGTTTCTGAAGGAACATGTCCTAGACAACGATACGGTGCTCAGGGACCTGGGATGGTATGTTGTAACTCTATTACCCTTGCCATCATAGATCACAGCGTCATCATGATCATCTGATACTCTACATTTTTCACCTAATATAATCGTTTTTGTCCAAACCGATTCTTCAGCTTTTGATTTCCCTTTCTCCCGAATCTTGTTCACCGAAATGCTTCTTTTGTGCTTCAAGCTCAAGGTTGAGCTTAGTTTTCGCGACGACGCGGACTTTGTCATGAAATTGTTGCACGAATAGGTCTCTCTTAATGTCCTCATAGCTGGTGGTGGAGGCAATTCTTTGATCACTTCCTCTGAGTTGTCTGTTCTCTCTTCCGTTTCTAATGTTATTGATGTGGTGACAACTGAGGGTGGTACCAACGTAGTTTCTGCTGCGTTATTGGATGGTGGCACATCCAATTCTGACTTCTCTGCCAAATGAGGGGCTGCTGATGAATCAGCTGACGGTTTTCTCCGGAACCCGCATAGACCAGTGATTATAGCAATGGTTGCAGCCATGCCTGCCACCAGGAGAGAAAATGGCAGTGCCGAATGTATTATGGGATCACCATCTAAAGGAATCATCCTTCCCATCGTTTCAAACATAAAGCATGGGATTTCGAAGAGTTAAAAGCCGGAATTGCAAGGTTGTTTTCGATTCCCCTAGGAGAGAAAACGGTGTTGGAGAAATGAACTGGATGTGTTTTGTTTTTGTGCTTGGTTTTGCTTTGGTGCCATCTCCTGTCAAACAAGAAAATTTGCTTGAATTAAGGAGTGGAAGGGAAGGAAAACAGAGGTGAGGAGGCAGAGTTGCAAGTTGTTTAACAGGTCCTTCAAGGTTTCCATTTTTGGTAAAGCAAGCTCATTGGCAGTTGTGGTAGTTATTACCTTCTCAACTTTTGATTGTAAATTTGGAATTGACGCCCTGATGATAGCGTCAATTCTTCCATTTTCATTAACCTAGCATGGACCTATCGACCTAGGTGTGCTGCCTATGGCCTCCAATATGGGCCAATCCTTGGCCCAAGTTGGAAAATCAAACTTTATTTCCATTCAAAATTCATTTTACTTTTAATCAACAATTTACCTTTGATTTTTATTTTAAATAATGAAGTGATTCATTTTTAACATTAAAGTTTGACTATATACAAAATTTGTACTTAATTATACTATGATCACATCATTTAGCCAAAATTTAACTCGACTCAAAAGTCAACTAGTTCTTTTTAGATACTAATTGATTTGATATTTATTTTAAAAACGTGCAAGACTTTTATAAAAAAAAATTAAACGAATTATAAATAATGAAGATTTAATTTTATTCCAATCATTATCGAAAAAGAATTAAAAAAAATCAAATTTACCAACTTTGTTGTCATGTCACATTGTTAAAATTAGAGGAAGGACTCTGTCACATATTAAATAATAAGTAGATTCCAAATTAAGATCAAAAGTTAATTAACATATTTTCCTTGTGAAACATTAATAAAATCAATAATGTTAAAAAAATAAATTAGATGACCTAAAAGTTAGGTGGTGTTATTTTATTTTGAGAATAAAAAGGAAAGATTTAAACCCGATTTAAAAAAAATTATATATTGAGATACATTGAGGGATTTTAGTTTTTTTTTTAAATTATATTATAATTTAGAAAGGAACTACAAATGAAATTGATATACATTATGTCAACTGTCAAGGCACTTTAAAGTCTAATAGTGAAAGCAACAACTTAGGTCTTTACTCCAAATTTTATAACCTTTTTCTAGGTTTTGTTCCTAACTTTAATGAATAAAATTCTGATTTGGATTTTTGCTTTGACTAAAGAAAAAACAAGCAATAGTTAGTAAGTAAATTTGTATAAATTATATTGATAAATTTTAATTAATCATAATAAAAACTGTTATAATGAGGATTGAAACCGACAGAGAGACGTTGGATTAGAAAGGGAATGGAGCATGTGGGCTTCCTCATGTTCTCTTCTTCTATACTATAAAAGAACCCTCTTTGATTTTCCTTCATTTTTTTGTTGGCTTTTTTTTTTCTTATTTATTTACCAATTCAGAGATCAACCCAGATTGCTTTGCTTTTGAAAGAAGTGGTTTTTGGTGTTTCTTGGTATCTTTTGCGTATTTATATATTAATATAAAATATATTTGATTGATTGTTCTCTTTCTTTCAGAAAGGTTTTATTGGCAGGAGGACAATTTTTATCTCTTCAAAGGCTTTTGCTTTTTGTTTTCTTTAGTGAAACTCAATGATTTGAGATTGGAATAAAAACAAAAACTGATATAGATAGAAGAGAGATATTGTGAATGGAAGAAGGGGAAGCCAGAAGCAAGTTCAAAAGGGTGTGTGTTTTCTGTGGAAGCAACTCTGGCCACAGACAAGTCTTCAGCGATGCTGCTCTTGAATTGGGCAATGAACTGGTTTGCGTTTTTTGCTTTAACACTATCTCTATACACATTATTTTGAATAAAGTTTGTGTTATCGGTCTCAAAAGATGAACTTTTTAATGGTTTTAGTACTTATCTTGAGGTGGTGGTAGGTGGGTGTTTGTCTTTTCTTGGAAACTGGGGTGGTTGTTTTAGATTATTGGAGTTCAATGTTTCCAACCATTTATTGGGTTATAGTTTCTGGTGGGAAGGTGAGTTTGCTGATGTTTTTGATTCCATGACGGTGGAGTTGTCATTTGGTGTTTCATGTACTGAATTGGGGTTGCTCTGTTTCGTGTCATGACACTGTTGACCATCAAGGTAGTTTCTGCTGACAGGGTATTGCTCTTTTTGACTTTACGTGAGTAAATATTATGAGTTGAAAAATTAGGTGTTTGATGCAAGCGAGTTATTTGGCAAAATGGATCTTTTCCAGTTTTCTGTAGCTTGACTTCTATGTCTAAATTGTTTTCCTTTTTTAAATAATTTGTGGACTTATGTCTTCCTTATGGTTGATGTCAATTACAATTTACAGGTGGAGAGGAAGATAAACTTGGTGTATGGTGGGGGAAGTGTTGGGTTGATGGGTTTGATATCCCAGACAGTGTATGACGGAGGTTGTCATGTTCTTGGGTAAGTAAAGAACTTCCCTTGCCTTGGAGAGCCTATTTTTAATGCTTTTCTCTGCAGAACCTGTTACAAGTTGCAAGCAGCTTCCTTCTTATTCACATTAGGTGTATTACTAAGAAAAAAATTGTTCTTTATATGCAGGATAATTCCAAAAGCTCTCATGCCTCTTGAGGTATCTGAACTCGTAACCGTTATAACTATTGTTTACCAAATATTGGGTCCAAGTGTCATGTTTAATATGATTTTATTAAGTGTGAGGTTTTCTTTCCTGCATTTATGGTTTTATACAGTTTTATCATTCACATCACCGAATTGGTACATTAGCAATGGCTGATGTTGCTCAATGGCACAAGGGTCTTTATTATTAGGACAAATATTGGTAAAAGAATTTGCTGGAATATCTTTGATGTCAATTGTTGCTTTGGAATATCTTTGATGTCAATTGTTGCTTTCTTTAACTGTAAGTATTTATGTCTTGGCTGCTGAAGATTTGAGATAGATTAACCATTAGTGCATAATCCTGGAAAATATTGACAGATATCAGGACAAACTGTTGGAGAAGTTAGAACTGTTTCAGACATGCATGAGCGTAAAGCCGCAATGGCCCAAGAAGCTGATGCTTTTATTGCTCTTCCTGGTAATAATACCTTGATCTTTGTCATCAATAGGAAAGAATGAAAAGGAAAATGTTGGTGAGGTCTTGTTTTTTAATAATAGAGCTAGTTCTAACATTAAAATTTATTATTTTAGGAGGATATGGAACAATGGAAGAGTTGCTGGAGATGATAACATGGTCCCAACTTGGAATACATAAGAAAACAGTAAGGCATCATTTTTCAAGCTTGAAGAATTAACATGATCCCAACTTAGAATTAATGGTGCTATGTGCATTACATGTAATGCAGGTTGGTTTGCTAAATGTTGATGGGTACTATAATAATTTACTTGCTTTATTTGACAATGGCGTTGAAGAGGGTTTCATTAAGCCTAGTGCTAGGCATATAGTTGTCTCTGCTCCAACAGCCAAAGAACTTTTGATGAAGATGGAGGTATGAGCCTAACATTTTGTTGTGCCTTGTGATTAATTGGTTGCCCTTATTTTCCCCTTTGTTATTAAAAAATGACTTGAGAAACTCGAGGAGATGAAAGGAACGGCTAACCTGCCAATTAAAGCGATTCAAAACTTTTCAAAAACATATGGTCCAACTTGAATCTGTGAATGATTCCAAGTCTGGCGCGGCAGCCTTCAGTTTGTTGTTAACTGTTATCCTTTCCTTTTTGTGTGTCGGTGTGTGCTTTCTCTGTACAATAACATTAGATGGGAGCTTGCCATGCCATCAGGTTTTCATTAAACTTCTACATGTAGGAGAACATGTGGGAAAAGACTATTACTAATTGTAACAATTAGGCCTCGGATTACAATTATCTAAAACTTTAGTTAATTTTGCAGCAATACACACCTTCCCATGAACATGTGGCTCCTCATGAAAGCTGGCAGATGGAGCAACTTGGTGATTATCCCAAGCACCTAAATGCGCAATGAAGCATTGGTGGTAGGTTTCTCCCTGTTGATTCCTGATGTGATTCATCATCATTGAGTTGTGCACGACAATCTATTTGCATGGGCCACATGTTGGTCGTTTACCATGTACTTTTATCACCATAAAAAGGGGTTTGATCCTATTAAAATCATCTTAGCTGTTTTACAGACATGCACGGATTTATGGCCAACCTAGCTGCTATATATCTTTAGTCATATTAATTTGTTACTACTACATATTCAAGACAAAAATACTTTGCAATGCAAAAGGTTTTATTGCAGAATCTTCTAAGGTGTGGTAAGATGGTCCCACTGTGCGGTGGATTTGGTGGATAAGGTGCATGAGTTGGGGACATCTTATAAATTTAGCAGTGAAGTTATAGAATCCCAAGCAACTAAATCTGGCTTACCTTTAAAAACTGCCAGGGTATCTTGGTGACAGTTGTAGGTCTTTAAAGGCAATCGGCCGGCTTTCTAAGGCTTTTCTTCAAGGAGAGGGAAGCTAAAGTTAAAACCTCTTTACATTTACGGAAGGGAATGGGGCATAGGGTAAAGCTGCTAGTTGACAACTGATTCATACCTCTTAGCAATATTTTGCTGCACGCATGACCAGTGGTCGGTGGACCACAAGGCCTTGGGTCTAAAGAGAGTGATTCCAAGAACCAAGTGCCCGAGTAACCTTGCCTTTTCTGCTCCTACCTTTTATACTGCCACTTCCTATTTTAAGGAGATATTTTGCTAAGGCTCATTCCCTTCCCTCTGTGGGGAAGGCTAAAGTAGGAACATTTGCTGCTGTAAAATTTTTGACAATGATAATTCTATAACTCTTTGAATGATATCCCAATGCGAACAATCCTTAGTTGGCAAGGTCCATCAAACAAATTTCAGTATCCTGTTACTCCAAATTCGTAACAAAACATGTTTTAGGATTTCCGTACCCTTACACCAAGAAGATAACAAAAGTTGGACATTGCAAAAGAAATGAGCAATGACTGAAAGATATTTGGCTATGAAGTCTTGCTCTCCACTGTTCCACAAGCATCTGAACTTGTCTAGGTATGGTATAGCAAGCTAAGGATAATGCTTAAGCGAGCAGAAGAAAACCTTGTCCAAAATGTGAGGAACTATGGCTAATCTGTTACTTTTCAGAAACATTATATGTAGCTATCTTGACAAGCTCGGCCTTACTTAAAGATGCCAACTGCCTCTCACATGGACTTCTCAAGGGATAAGCTACCAAGGGGTCCTAAATGCCTGTGGGCATCTTCTTAATTAATTTGTTCATTGATTTCTGTTAGTAATATACTTTTTTTTTTAATTTAAGAAATTTAGTAATATACTTTTTCGTAGGGGGGGGGGGGGGGGTGGGGTAATAGGTATTGCTGTTATTAATTTCAAAAATAGGGAAAATGAACAGGTCAGCCTATTTACATTGTTAGTCATGCCGGGGCGTGGCCCATGACTGGCTGGTTTGGTTCTCCATATTGGGTTTTGTTTTTCCTCATGGGACATTCACTACACTAGTGGTGGCTCGTGTACAAGTCATGGTGGACCTTGCAAGTCGCGTCGCGTCTCGTGTCATCTCGTCCTCTTATTATGACATGAAAACGAAAGGGGTGAAGGGGGAGGTGGCTGTTGGCTTGCCCTGGGGTCCCTCTAATTCTCTTCTTCCTTGGTCTTAAAATGGATGGCTTCAACAACCCAAAAGCCATCAACTGTTTACCAGACATACCATGAGTGATTGCAGACCGCAGAGGTATCCCACTATTTATGCCATAAGGACTCTGGGGGTCCCCTCCGGCCTCCCCTCCGGCCTCCCCGTCGTCCTCACTGTTCGTTCAGAAAGGACTTTGGGGACCCTCCCCTTTCATTACACCTTTTCCCACTCAGGAATCAGGTTTTGTTTTCCAATTCAGACAGCGTCCTTTTCATTATTGTCCTCTCATTCTGACTTCTGAGATGATTGTTTCATAAATATATTCCATTCTTTAGTGAAAGGAAGAAACAGGTATTTTAAGTTAGGAAAATGATGGTACTTTCACTTCCAAAGCTTCCCTTTCTTCTTATTCTCGCATCCTTATTAGCCAATTAGCAGTATGAACAATGCTCATGTCAGTGCTCTATTAGTTTTAACAAGGTTACATTGACAAGTATTATAGGCTTCCTTTGGGATCATACTTGAAGCATTTATGAAGGGTTTTCGTGGTTTAGAGAGAGATTCAGGGATTCGTGAAGGATTGCCCTTGCCAGTGCCGAGCGAATAGCATAATGAAATGCTTAGAAATACAGCAACAGGGAAAGAAAAATGCTTTCCTTTTCTATCAAACAGAATTTTATTACAGGTCAAAGCACATAGCCACTTGCAACATACTGATTAAGCTAAAGCTTGTACTTGGGTGAGGGAGGAGCCTCAGTTCTCAACGAATGATGATGATGATGATTAGACTGGTAATCGCTGCCTCCGATTATCACCCAAGTCAACAATACAGGATTTTCACTGTTCTTTCTATAGTGTAATGGTAGGTGAAATACAGAATAATCACCAATTGCCCAAGTGTATATGCTTTGCACACAGTAGGTCTTTACAAGGTTCTTGGCTCTTGCTCTTGTTCCCGCGTGCGCATGTTGGGCGGATGGAGGGGGAATTATTCGATGCTTAACAATTAGTAAACAAGAGAAAATGCCATGATTGCTCAGTGTTTTCCGCTCATCTGATCATAACCGTTCATCAAGTGACACTGAACCCCACAAACGACTGAAGACTACAAATGAGCTAAGGACGTCAACTGACAAGTAAGCATGGACAGACCACTCCTTGAATCCGTTCCTCAAAAAGCCTGAGTTGGGCTACGGTGCAGACCTTTTTGGTCCCTTGGCGATTCTGAGGCTATTTATCCCCAGGTTGCTCATTCAAGGTTTTGCATGAAACAAAGGCAGCAATGGATTTAATTTGCATACTGTATATTAGGGTCATTTTTAAAAAAGTTTTAGTTCACAAATTTCACAATTTGATGTAAAACGCAGCACTGTGAAGGACTGATATTAAAAATTTCAGGCCCTCCAAATAAACCAGTAATCAAATTGAATGTACTGTACATCGCAACCCCCTTCCAGACCCAAAATTTGATCAGAGATTGATAGTCACATATGCATGTGCGGTGATCTTTTGTTTTCTTAATTTACGCCTTCTCCTTAGCTGGTGTTGGTATCAGATGATGCAATGTTGCTGCCTGGATAACAGCACTTGGACTTGGATCCTTAACTCGATATGACCCTGACCGCCTAAGATTGAAATTCCTGTCCACTCCACTAGGTATTAAGTTCCGCAATGGCCATGGAAGGTGCCGCATCAGTCTTGTTGAACTTACAAGCAAAATCACACCCATCATGATGAATAACCTGCAACAGGAATATCTCAGGTAAACTGCAATTTCAAGGCAAAAATATTTAATTTGAGCTACAAGAATTTGAAATCTTAGCAGATATCCCAAATAATGGCACTTACAAAGAATCGGTACATGACAGTAAATGATCAAATGATTTTGAACTAAGTATCATACACCTATTGATCTAAAACAAAAAGAGTGGCAGTGATCGAACTTTTCTTTTTTATTTTAAAAAGAAAAATGTGGTAGATAGGGTTGTTAAACTGGATCATATCAACCACAGAAGCTTTTCTATGCACACACTCCACTATGACATGCAATAAGTGCCAAACCACAAGGAGAGGATGTTCAGGAGCCACATACTATGAAATTTTGGAATATGGTATTATTTTTGTATAATATGTGTGTAAACATTTGGTTGTCAACTCATATACCATCCAAGCAGAAGTGAAATACGAGCAACTGGTGCTGAAGGCAACCGTTCACCCAATGCAAGCATACCAGCAAGTACACCAGTTACAATTGATGCCACAGCAGCACACGTGGAAATCACAATTGCTCTGCCATGCTTTAGGCCACGAGTCTGCTCAAAAGGCGTAAAAAGATTATGTTATAACTATTCAAGAAGCTCAAGCCTGCAGCAATAGTTGCCACAACTATGCAAACAGAATCACATAAGTGGACCCTGTTAAACATGAATTTCCTGACAATTAACTTTGCTTCCACTAAATCACAACATAAGTGGACCATGTCAGACATGAATCCCCTGAATCAAGCACATGGACATGAACTTGTTATCCAGGACAAATGTTTGGCTTGGCTGAAAAAGGCTAAACTAGCTTTAAAGCAAGGATATGGATATCATCATGCACAGATGTCACCATGAACCACTTAGGCGGCTGAAATACCTGGTAGTAAAATCCAGTACCACTACAACATATGCTGATTGAGACACATAAAGGAATCAACATCCTGGAGAAACCCTGCTCCGCAAAGACAAAACCCATCTTTGATATCACTGATGCCATCCTGCAAACAGATGAAACTCCATTTGAGGTGAACTTCTAGAACTACAATTAACACATCAGTTTTGATGAAGAGAAAGAATAAAACATGAAGAGAAAGAATAAAATCTACAGAAAAAGTGGTTCAGGTGAAAAGAGTACCCAAATAAAATTCCTGATTCTAAGCCATATATAATTTCTTCAACAACTTCATACTCCATCTGCATGAGAAAAATTGTTAAAAAGTGCATAACAGTGAGGGGGAAAAAGAAACAAAATGTTCCATAAGTGAATACCATTAAAGAGTGAAAGGAACATAAATCTTTAAAATTGGAGTGAGAGAGAGAGATTTACCAGTTCTTGTTCTCTCCGTTGCCGCTTGCAGATGCGAAGCCACCCATTTAGGAGTACCTGTATAACCATATATAGAGTATCAAACTATTATCACAGAATGGATTAACCCACAATAATGATCAAGAGGACATGAAATATAACATGAGCATGACTAGGATAATGTTTGGAAAACAGAAGATTATGAATCCGAGACATCAAAAAGTATGGATAGCCCTTTCAAGTTCAATAGCCAACATCAGCAACAGATCTTTAGTTTTTTAAAATAATCCACCTCCACGAAAGTTAAAATTTTTAACATTTTAAATTCAATAGAATCGATCATTCATAAAATATTTCAAGTTTTCTAGGACTTCTATACTGAATTTACAAACAATTCATTCATCAATAATAGCCATCATCACGCCACTCAAATCTTGCACGTTGGAGGAGGTAGGCACTGTCAACAAATTAATCACAATTGGCGTGCTATGTTTAAACTACAAATTCAATTTTGTGACTCTGGTGGCTGAGATTTAGGACTTGGTTTAATTGACTTGTGTTGTTAGATTAACAATGCAGAATTTATTGATTGGTCATGTCCTTCAGATAACTTCTAGAAGTTCCCATGTAAAGTAATACCCTTTTTGGAATAATGCATCAAAGCCTTGCATCTTTTAAAGTCATGAAATGCTCCATAGAACTTAGAACTTAGGAATTTATATGTTTCAAGTTTGCAAGACAAGAATTTAATCATGAAATAAACGCTCTCACAGAATCCCACAACATTTTTTTAATAATAAAAACATATAATATTAATATAAAAACAGTACTATTAGATAAGAGTACAGGAAAAAGGTACCTACAAACAAGATCATGACAAAGAATGCCAACCATGGTAACTGTAACATAGATACTGAAGAAGCCTCTTGCTCTTCTCCACCAGCACCAACTCCTGAATGTACCAAAAATAAAAGAAGGCTATTACTTTATATACATCAAAAGTATTCTATTGGCCTATCATATATCTAAACTGGATCGTTCTGCTTATTGCAGAAACTATATGCATAACCATAACGAGAGGTTGCACTTTACGGAATTAAAACCCTTAAATCATTGACAAAAAACAATATGAAGATGCCAATAGAGGAAGGTATTAAATAAGTTACTCTATGCTTTCAATTAAAGTGAGAACTATCATGTCACTTGACTCTCTGTGTAATCATACCTATAGAGTTGATTCTGCAGGGAGCAATTAAATATGAGAACCATGAAAAACTTACATTACCTATGGTGCCAATGCCAGCTAATGTAATTCCCATCCAGTCAATAACATTCATGACTTCCTGTAGATAGAAGTGCGAAAAGATAGAAAGAATGGCAAGCCCACAGCCAGAAACTGGTTGAATGACAGATACCTGAGCAATAATTTTGTCAATACCAAGATAAGCAGCACAAACAATTTACACTATAAATCATCAGATATAATATTCAATCAATGCACAGCCAAACATTGGCCATCATGTAGATAAAGTAGTAATCTTTATAACAATAAAGTTATAGAGGAATATCAATTTTCGTATCATGGCAGAAACAAAGAAATCATTAAAATCAACTCACCGGGGCCAGAGATAACGCTCTCAACATCAACAAGGCACCGCAAATATCCATTAGAAATCCTATCACCCATGATTTATTAACAGCATATGCTCTTATCACCTATATAAACACATGCACATTCAGTCAACATTTAGACCAAATCCAATTCTTCTATCTCATAAAAATAACATCTTAGGCAATGTCTATTAACATTAAAAAGGAACTCCATTCAAAACCCGATCTCAAGCTGCAGCAACTGCTAAGACGGAACAACAACCCAAACCCAATACAAAATTATAAACTTTTGATGACTAATATTCCAACAGTTCCACAAACTGAAAAAATTCCAGACCAAAACCCAATCCCGCAGTCGCCTTAAAAGTTTTCGTAACTATCATTCAATAACATTATAATGAGAGATACCCAGAAACAGAAAAGAGAAAACCCGCAAAAAAAATGGTGAATAAAAAAGAGAGAATTGCCTTGAGCTTGAAGGACAGAGGAGGGAGAATAACAGTGCCCTTCTTTTGTAGAACTTTGCCTATATTATTACCCGCCGTGGCTGCCAATGTTAAACAGATCGATTCCCACATTTCTTCTTCTTCACTATCTCTCTGAAATCAAACAAACCACCAAAAAAGATACGTATCTGAAAAATGAAAATCTCCCTTGCAGCGTTTTTTTTTTTTTTTTTTTATCTAAAACGGGAATTTACGGGTGGGTACAGGGTTTGTCGCTGCATTACGTTATCCCCTCTTTTAATAATTCGGGGTTGGCAATTGCAACCTGTCATTTGCTGATTGCTTGTTCCTTGACATGTTCCCACGTGCGATTCGGTGGTTGGTTTATTGAGGCTGAGGAGAGATTGGAAGCAGTGAAACGTGTCTGGGAATAACAACTCTCTCTCTCTCTCGTTTACTTGAATTCTAAAAGATAAAACAAAAGAATGGATTCAAGTCATAAAGTGCTTGTCAATAGGCAATAAAGAGAAAAGGAGATGAGATAGGCTAAAGGGAAGTGTAAGAACAGGACATGACTGTTTCCGTTGATATGAAAGGGAAAGGCACGTTTTTTGTTATCCAGTGAGATCCTGGAATAATTATAAGAATCTTCTCTTTTCGTCTTTGTTCTATGTAAAAAGTCAACATCAAATTTCAGTTGTACCAAAGTAATATCTATAATAACTTTGAGATTTCTACATTCAGTGGTGAATTACAGCTATGCAGTCTAGCAGCAAACTTTGATTAAGCTAATGTAATATAAAAGGTTTACATGAAGTGATAATTTCTCCACTTATCTGTCAGGATTGATTAAGGCCACAAATTGGCAATGTCTCTATTTATCATCAGCTCAACTCTTTAGTGTTACTATTTGAGAAATGGAAGAAGCATTTGCTGGCCTAACTGCCTAGCAAGAATTGCCAGAATCCCAGCATCAAGGCTAGGAAATGGAACACAAGAATTTGGCACCCAAGACCCGTGAGGAATGGGGGGACAATCACTCTCAAACTGGAAACGGTCCGCCACACCCCCCCCGCCCCTGTTTCTGTTACCAATGAAAGAACTTAAGTAACCTTGCCATATTGGCTCTTGCCTTTATCTAATTCGGCTGAGCTTCTGTAGATTGAAGACCCTTGTTAGTCGTGATCTTGTGACTCCTGTTCCTGTAAGCTTCCAAGAAAGCAACCTCGGCTGCTTCTTGGGTAAGGTAGACTATGACGGGAAAACGTGCTGAGATACTAGTGAAAGAGTGAAGACTCAAACCTAAGCAAGAGAGAAAAAGACGATTACAAACTGTAAACTACCAGGCCATGTCTATTTGGTCTTTAAAATAGCTGATTGGAATGCGGGCACAGTTTCTGAAGTTGGCAAAGACTATTATACTCCTCATTAACATTCAAACATGGAACAGGTTCTCATGGGAAAACAGATTAGACGTCAAGGCTGAACAGAAATGATTCAAACGCGAGCTCATTCGATAATGCCAATTGCCGATGCTTAATGCACTCTTGGAATAATGTCGTATAATTATCAATCTTGTTCATGATTCACGCTAATGCCTGATATCTACATCGTAAACAAGACTATGAGAGAGAAGAAAAAGGGAGGATCTTGATTGGCTGAAGCGATTATGCTTCACAACTGTGAAAGTTTAACACGGTTGCAAAGAGGAATAGCCCAATAGCTATACAGCACCGACGATTTGGCAGAAGACAAAATGTTCTTTCCATGGAGATAATACTCTTTCTACAGACAGTAATCAATTATCTCTTTTTGAAAAGGAAAAGAACGAAAGTGCCATTCCATGACATGATAATTGGAAACTCAAATTCAAAGACATACCACCAGGATCTATTAAGAAATCCAAACTCAGAGAGGATGCATGCAAAGCATTGCAGAAGAGCAACTTTCGGCAAAGACAGTGAAATCAGTTTCATGATGACTTCAACATAAACGACAGGAAAAAGCTAATGAATGGGCAGGACAGCACAGCATGGTCATTTCTTCCATTGAGGTTTACAACTCAATGGCAGTTCAAACTGCCCTGATTTCCGGTAAGGTAGCTCATATGTAATTTCACCATAATTTGCTGTTAATGGCTTTGGAATGACCAAGTTAAATTGATGTAATACGGCAGATTGCATGGTAAAATAGAGAAAACAGAACAGGAATACAAGTCTAGAAAGCGACATAAGACATCAGAAAACAAGCATCCCCATACATGCCCATCAAGAAAGCCCTCTCCTCTCTTTCTTCATGAAATTATATGCTCATGTTAATTCTGTAAATCGATATGACTAGAAAGCAATTTAAACAAAGACATTTTGGTGAGTTCAAATCAACTACTTATTGGTCATATAAGGAATGAATGCTGGTTGTGAAGCATCAGCTAGAGATGACCTCAAGTATAGGTCACTGGCAGTCAACTGAAGAATGCTTTAAAACATTGAAGTCCCAGACAAACAAGAATCCCTGATACATGACTGAAATATAATGCAATCTTAAGACTTTCATGCAAGTTGTATCTCAAATCGAGAACCGGAAGAAATAACATATGTACTACAGGGCTTTCTGAAACAAGACAGCACTAAATGCCCATAATTGTGAAGTTTGAAGTACCTACGTTGGTCCAAAATCTACAACAAAATATAACTCGAACGCGGTCCCGAATTTATGAAACATTACTGACATGGATGGCTTGTCCCCATGACATACACCACTTAAGCCCCCATGTGGAAGGAATAGTTATTGGTATATTGGAATCTTAGGAGAAGGAAATTTCATCAGAAAACTAGGATATTACAACAAAGACTGACAAACAGGCAAAGACCTCGAGCACCATGCCTTAGGCAATAAGTACCTGAGAAGGTGAATCCCTTTACAGAAAAGAAATCATTAGGAGACAATTAAAGCAAGGCACCTGATCAGCATTTCCTAGTTACGCATCATTTATACCCAAAAAATGGGATTAAAAGTTACAAACGCTGCATAAGCTTTAGAAGATCAATGCTCCTTTATAAGCCTAGTAACAAGGTCTAAAAGTTTATCCATAAAAAGTGAAACAAGAACCACACAGTCCATGCACAGATATGCCATGACTCATCATAGTAATGGAAAACCAACGAGCAGAGCTAACAGCTCAAAATGATCAAATGAGGCTCCAAAGTAGATTTATTCTCTAGAACAATCAGGCATCAAATGCTGACCCTTAAGACAATACAGATGAAGAAAGTTTCTTGAACAAGAGCTGCGGAAGAAGACTACGATCAAAGCTACTCAAAGAAACCTCCCTTCGCCAGTGAATAAAGAGCGAAGATAGTTATTACAGACAATAATTATAACAAAACGAACCCGTTCACTTTTGTTAATAAACTGGTGAAATAATCAACGATTCAATATATAGAATAAGACTATAAAAGAAACCTCCAAACTAGGGGGTCAACGCCTTATGATAATGAGACCACCAAGAATTTTGAAAGGAACCAACATGTAAAATTGTAAATATACACCCAGAAAATTGTTTCCAGGTTATAGCGCAGCAGTAACCAAATTTACAATCAAGCTAGCCCACATGTGGCCAACCACATCAAGAATTTTTAAAGAAAATCTTCCTTTTGACACAAGAATTGAAAATTTTTTTCACACATACCTTGGATACAAGCAAGAAAAACATAAAGAGAAGAGCAACAAATAGCAAAAGCCCAACTGCCCAAATCACCACCAGCCATAGACAACTTGTGTGTACTTATCTTTAAGCCACCTAAAGCTCCTCCTCAAGGACCCTTTGACCTTACCTTCCACGCTATACATCTTGTAACTAGCAACCCTTTTCTTCCTCTGGAACTCAGGGTCAGCAAAGCTCCATGACTTTGAAGAAGATGAGCCAGAAGTACTCTTCCCTTTCTTCAACTTGAAGTCCCTGTTGTTGCCTGTGTTATAGTTGTTAGCCATCTGGGACTGTGCATAGGAAGCACTATAGCACCGGAGATCATAAGAAGCTGAAGGCCTAGGTGGTCCATGGTAGGTATCCAGCTGCATCATCCCATTTCCATATGATCTTGATCTGTTGTAATCTTCCATTGAATTTTGGCAGACTCAACAGAGATTCCTGGAGGTGGTGGTGGCCTGGTGGGGGGGTGTTTGTTTTGGTGGTTGAGTTCTTTTGATCTTGACAGATGAGGGAAGAACAAGAATTATAGAACCTGTGGGGTCCTATACGAGTGGAAAAGCTTGGAGGTGATAAAATAAAATAGTTAAACTCTGGATTAATGTAAATTGGTATTCATCTTTTTTTATTATTTCTGCCTTCGCCACTTTTCCATTTCTTTCTCTTGTGACTTACTTTGGGAGGACATGGAATTGATTCTAGATGGCGTGTTTAACGGGGGAATCATGTTGTCCACTGTCTACGGCAATTATTTATGTTCTCCTTGGTACAATACATCTGCATTGACCAGTCATACTTTGAAGCAGAAACTATTCATAAATTAACTTTATGCAAAAAAAAAAATCTAGTAAAAACTCTTTTCATTGTTCAGTGAGCTTAGCCATTGTCTTTTTGTCGATTAAAATACATAAAAAGTTCCTTTGATAATCCTGCCCCGTGGTTAGGGACTCCAGGTTTCCAGTTCTGTTTCAAAAGAGATGGAGAAACAGAATTGACAGTTTTAAGGCTAATATCTTTCTTTCTGCATCTCTTTCACCACTAGTAACAAGCCTGCATGAACATGAGTACAACAGAAGTGAAACAGAAAGTGTTTGTACATTTATTTGCTGCTCTGCATTAAGTTGCTGCTAAACTGTGCCTTTCATTCAACTCTTTTTGCGTTTGTCTGTTCCAATCAGCAACTTAAGATCAACTGATCAAAAGCCACAAATAACAGAGGTACTAGTAACTACTAACAACCCCAAAAGGCAACTCGTTTTTATGTCGCTTGGTTCACACACCAAACTACCTCTAGTCAATTACGTTGGCGTTGAAAAGAATTCCCCGCAGCGCATACCCTTTGAAGCGGTCTAAAAACTCAATTAAATACACCCCATCCCTCATTCTTTTTCTTTTTCACTCGTTGAAAGCTTGACATGACAAGTCTTCGAGTAACTCGTATGCATTTTGGGTCCCCAAATGCTTGCTTAGATCATTTCGTAAATCATATTCTGATACTTAAATGCAAGGTACGCGATGGTTAAGCAAAGGAAAGACCAGAACTGATGTTAAGTCAGCACTTTTTTTTTATTTATTTTGGAGGGGCATTGAAGTTAGAGCATCTTTTTCATATGATCTGACGAAAGTTCTTATCCGCATTTTACCCGACGGGTTGTGGCTTTAATACATTGACAGCGATGAGCAGCATTCCAGGGACCAGGCTTCACAAAAGTTATCAACTTATCATGATTGTAGGGCTAGACGCTTGCTCCTGCGGGTGGAAAGGGGTGGAAGTGGAGAAGCGAAATGCTCACCACATCATATGGGCGCCAAGCTCAAAAGTCGGTAGGCCATACGGCCCTCGCTCGCCTTTACCGAAAGTTCCGAACGCGTGACCAGGAAATAGTCCAGCCAATATTTTAAGCACTCGTTTCGACTCCTCTGAACTTCCCTATCAAATAGAATCTAGATGCCCACTAATATATAGATAGCATCATCTTACCTTAGCTGTGAAGCAATTCTGCAAAGAGAATGAGCAGCTGCCACAGAACATGCTAGTATACTAGCATGTTTTACAAAAAATTTTAAACCTACAAATGATTTTGAGACTAGGGGAGCAATTTAGATTTTAGCTCCACCTACATAGATTTAGGCATTAGGTCTTGCAGTCTTGCTGCAACAGAGATATCGTAAAACTAAATATAAGTCAATAAGCTGGAGAAGCAGAATAGAATATCAAGCATCAAACATTGGGAAGACTGTCATCTGCCAACCAATTAGCACAATTTTCCATATCTGAATGAATGCTAAATAACACATGCGCAGCCTAGATGAATACAACCTTCTACAGCTACTAACAGGTTACATTCAATGACTCCAATCCCTCCTTTCTTGATCGGACTGAAACTCTCAAACAATCATGCCAACTAATTAGCTACGGGGAGGAGACAAGCATAACTACCAAAATGTCAACAAAAGGCAAGTCCAATAATCTAAAATAATCAAGTTACCACTCTACATAATATCCTCTCAAATAGAGAAACTAGAGGAGAAAAAATAACATAAAACAACATAATTTAACAGAAAACTAGAACAATACTACATTTTTTTCTTACTTGGACACACACCAAATCAAAATTTGAACATCAGATTTCTAAATGGTAATGGGAACCCATCTAAATGTGCAGGAACAAAAACCCCTTCCAACTGTAAGGGCACCAGACCTTAAAACTTTGTCACCTCCAAGTAGCCATTTATCTAGCCAACCCAAAACAGCATCAAATAAGATCAGCAACATTTGACGGCAGCTCCTCAACCACAACATTATAGAACTTCTGGATGTCAAATAGCATCCTCTCATCATCCCTGGTCACAAAGTTGATGGCAACACCTTTTCTCCCAAATCTTCCACTTCGACCAATTCTATGAAGGTAGTTCTCTGGTTGTGTTGGGAGATCATAATTGATCACAAGAGAGACTTGCTGAACATCAATACCTCGAGCCAAGAGATCTGTAGTGATAAGCACACGAGAGGATCCAGATCGGAATTCCCGCATGATGATGTCTCTTGTATTTTGGTCCATATCTCCATGGGTGGCAGAGACTGTATGATCACGACTCCGCATCTTGTCTGTAAGCCAATCTACCTTACGCCTAGTGTTCACAAAAATTACGCTTTGGGTGATTGCCAAAGTCTCATAGAGATCACAAAGTGTCTCAAGCTTCCATTCCTCCTTCTCAACATTGACATAAAACTGCTTGATACCCTCAAGGGTAAGCTCATCACGCTTCACCAGAATCCTTACAGGTTTGTTCATGAACTTCCTTGTGATCTCAAGGGCTTCAGGAGGCATTGTAGCAGAGAAAACTCCTACTTGAATTTTGGGTGGCAGTAACTGGAAAATGTCATAGATCTGGAACATAACAACAGAGTCAACAAAACAACAAACCAAAAAACAGAAAATCACAGCAAAAGGAAGAGCTAGCTTAAAAACTACCAATCCAGAAATTGTCACAATTCCAAAATATACATTTTGTCAACTACTAGAATGCTAATAGGTAAAATATTTTCTCTTAAGCATTAACATGTAAGAACCTGATTAAATTCTCATTATATCCCAATAATTAGCTTTACAACTAAAGCTATCATCTTCTAGGAAAAGCACAAGAAATATTACATACAGCTTATAAGTTAAAAAAGGACCTGATCCTTAAAACCTCGTGAGAGCATTTCATCTGCTTCATCCAACACAAACATCTTTATGTGATCAGGGCGGAGAGATTGTCTCCTCAACATGTCAAACACACGGCCAGGTGTACCAACAACCACATGAACTCCAGTGGAGAGAATCCGTTGATCTTCACGGACACTGGTCCCACCTACACAAGCATGAACCTTAACACCAAGGTAATCACCTAATGCCCGCATGACCTTCTCAATTTGTTGTGCTAATTCTCGAGTTGGTGCAAGGACCAATGCTTGGCACTGAACTAAGCTGTAGTCAAGCTGCTGTAAAATTCCAGAGCAAAAAGTTGCTGTTTTTCCTGTTCCAGACTGTGCTTGTTGAATAACATCAAGTCCCTTGCAGAATGGTACAATCCCCCTTTGCTGAATTGCAGATGGCTTCTCAAAACCTTCAAAGAAAATTTTGATCGATGTAAGGGACTAAAGTCTTGAAAAATAAAAAGAAATGAAGCTGTTGCTAGAACTTCACAGTCCACATTTTTACCATAGCAAATTACAGGTTGTTAATTGAACATACATATAAGATAAAACCTAAATTAGTAAACAAATTAATCAAATTTGAATCACCTATAAAGTCCAATAAGTTTTAATAGTGCTACTGCATACAGCAAAACATCAGAGTATTACACTATGCCCCCTTTGAAGTTGTCAACTAACAAAGTAGTAGCAATTGATCCAACTTACCATAAGCATAAATGCCCCTAAGAAGATTCTCTTGCAATCCCATAGAATCAAAAGTGTCATAAACTTCATCATATGTTGTAAAGAATTCTTGCCCATCAGCCTCAAGTCTGCTCATATTAATTTACCATCTCAAGCATTAGATATCTTTCTTTAAAATCTGAAGCTTAGCAAACTATAAACACACCAGCTAACAAGTCATAAAGACCATGAAGTAGCAAAACAAACTTATATTTCAAACAATAAATCTAACTCTGAAAGCTTAAATACCTTGAAACAATACAAGGAAATTATAAAAAAAAAAAAAAAACCTTACTCATTCATTTTAGCATCATACTGGCGAGCATCAAATTGAGATCCCTCTGGTGCTGCAGCAGCCATGACTGCAAAGAGCAACCCATACTTAAATAAATTATAAAAATTACACATTCCATGTCTAATTTCATGTGGCAATCTTGCCAGCAGGATCCAATCATCAGGCCAAAGACAATTGATTTAGTCTTAATCAGAAAAATTCCCAAAGACAACCCATGAAGTTCACCTACTTCTATTTGTTCATGGTGCTGAATGCCAACAAGGCCTAGAATTACCTTTATACATTAACCTATATAATATTTGAAAGAAACAAAGGTAGAAAATCACAACTACACGAGTATCACAACCAAATTAAACGTTTGAAGTATATTTTGATAAGTAAGCTGCAATAATTTAGCCAAAAAAGAACAACCTAAGTCCCAAACTAAGATCTGCCGGATGAAAGTGAAACCCATGTCCAAAACAGCAAAAACAAGCTGGGTTCCATTCTCACATGTTAATTCTTCAAGCAAAGACGATATCAAAACAAAGAGCAAAAATTTATAAAGCTAAGCAAATACTGTAAAGAAGCTAAACAACATAAAGGGCGATAAAGAAAAGAAAATACTACCTGGTAGTGAAGATGATTGAGAGAAATTTGTGAGCCGGGGGGTGATTTTTTAGGGCTAGGGTTTTGGCCCAAACACCTCGGATCTCTCTGTCTCTTGGAGTAAGTAAAGGGCGAGAGAGGGTCGATGGATAGAGACTAGAGAGACTGAGAGGAAAAAGAGAGACCCTCAACCGGCGAAGCCCCGGACTTTATGCATCCTCCTTCCTTTCCTTTTATGTTTTCACGATTTTACCCCTTTGTTCCCATTCTGCGGCGTCGTTTTGAACCACCAGAGAGAATACCAATAGTTGGGTGGCATGAGATTTTATTTATTTTTTTGGTATAAAAGTTATTAAATTCTTAATTAAATAATTAGGTGACATTAATTGGCAATTGAGTAAAAGTAAGAATAATTAGAGAGAGTCTTTGATAATACGTAACAAATAATAATAGAAGAGGACACTTGCGTCTTGAGGAAGAGGTAGACGACATAGGATTATTCGACGCAGGCGATGTACTAGGTTTTTGGCAAAAGTTTAAGATAGATAGAACCATGTAATTTTCTTACAAAAACAAAGGAGTTGTTGTCGCTTCATCTTGGATACATAGATCTAATGTTAAGAAACTTAACATTGAGAGTATGACACGTTTCCTTCTCTGTCATAATTTGCACTCAAATGAAAACTTTTGAAAACATTTCATTCTAAATTGAACAAAATCAAAAGTTTGATCCTCATATGAAACATTTAGTAAAACTTTTTTGCTGATTTGAGCAATTAACTTTTTTTATGTGTAATAAAGATGATAGGTCATTTTTTTATGTGGAAGTAATTATCTTTTATTTACCCTTGCTAGTTTGAAAAATATCCTCTTACTCCTATGAAGTTTGGTAGAAAATACACTTATTTTCAGAAAAAGAAATATTTTTAATTAATAAAATAATTTTAAATGAAAAGGCAAGCATATCGTCCATTTATTATTTGTTTCGTTATTTTTGTTGTTTCTCTTTTCTTTTTTTCTATTATAGAAAATTTATTTTAACTACTAAATTATGAAATTTAAATAATTTTAAAATTATCTTTAATTACTAAAAAATAAAATTTTAATTATTTGTATTCTAACAATTACATATTAATTTTATTAAACTTAGCTTTAACTTAATTATTTATTAACTTTGAAATGAATATATTAAATTATTTTAAGTTAAGAAATTAATTACCATTAATTTTTAAAAAAATTACTAATAAAGAAGCCGTCTAACAAGACAAATGGAAACAAAAGAGAAAGAAAAGAAAAACAAACAAAATAGAATATTTTTATTATCTAAAATAAACTTTGAAAAATATTAGTTTGATTAATAGTATCTTAATATCACTTACTTTTCAAAAAGAGATAAATGGAGAAATTGTTTTTCAGGCTCCTAGAGGAATGTTTTATTTTCAATAAAACCTCGTAAACGATAAATTTTTTTTAATTGAATTATATAATTTAATACATTTGATATATAATTGAAAACATAATTTAATTTAATTTAATTTAAAAATAATTTTTAAAATAAATAAATCTTTTAATGATGATTATATCTATTGGTGTCAATGGGATTTAAATGGATTTTAAAGAACTGACAAAATTGACTTCAATGCGAGTTTTTCAATAGATGTTATCTTTAAAACTTATTTCGCGTCTAACTTTGTATTGCACTTTACGAGAGTAGACTGTTAGATACACCTAAAGGTTTGTAAAGTTGTTTGACCTTTGCAGTAAGTAGATTATAAAGAATTTGAAAGTTTTTGTAGTTGATGGAAACTTAAGTGTTTATGTTAATAGAATACAACACTTTTCTTATCCTTGATATTTCTGCACTTATTTTGTTGTTTATTTGATGTCTCAAAATGGTTGGTTACAAGCCTTTTATATAAGGTTGTAAGTGTCTCTTCTTAAAGGATACAACCCTTTCATTAAGGCATTATTTTGTCTATAAGGTATTTTGACATTTTGTCAGACACAACTTTTGGATAAAAGTATTGTTTCAATAATCATGTTATGAAAAAATAACTATTCATTTTATAAGATATAATATTTGAGTTATAATTTGAAATAATAACTTTTCATATTTAACATTTGAGTTTTGATGTCTTTTCAATTTATCTCATAACATTTCATTTTTTTAAGAGATATAACTATTTATATGAAAACCTACTTGTAAATCAATAGACACATTATGTCACTTTATGTGACATAACCTTTGAGTTAAGATAGTTTTTCATCATATGATATAACCTTTTGATTTTGAAAATACACAAACAATATCTAATGAAATCTCGTAATTTTGTAATTAAAGTAAAAAAAAGTGAAATAGAGAAAGAAATGACAAAGAGATATATTTATCTTTTATTTAAAAAATGAAATAGAGAATTTCCTGTGGGTTGGTTCAGAAGATAGTTCCCATAATCACTTGGTTAAATGGGACAAAATGTGCTTGCCTAGAGAATTTCTTGATGAATGTGTATGGAGTTCCCAATTTGTGGTGACATTGTAGGAAATTTAGAAAAGTCATAATAGGTGGGTTTTGACGGTTTTACGAAATACCCCAAAAGTTGTTTGGAGAAAGGCTCGAATTGCATCTAAAGAAATTATGAACATTTTGGATTCTAAGCAAGCACAACACAAGACACCAAAGTGGCTACCACCTGCTTTGGGTAGCTTTTTATTGAATATAGAGGAGTTTATAAAGCTGGCTTAAAATGTGCTTCTACAAAGGGTTGATTCGTAACTCCAATGGTGAATGAATTGAGAGGCTTTGTTCTCAACATTAGAAGTACTGATAGCTTGATAGTCAAATTATAGGGAGCGTCTACTGTTAGCAAGAAAGCTTACAAATTAGTTCATTGGTCTTGGAAGTTGATGCGTTAGTTGTTGTTTAGTTTCTCATTGCCTGGGTTGGATCTTCTCATCCTTATGATCCATTAATTTAAGATTGAATTTTGCTCATTCAAGAGGGATGGGTTACAGAGATTAGACATATTTATCACTAGGGGAATTAATGTCCAGATTTTCGAGCAAATTTGATCCAAAGTTGTCCTCTGGGCGTAACAAGATTGATAAATACTCATGAAGAATTGTGTTTCTTATTTAGGAATAATATATATGGTCCTCCTACTTTGAGACATTAATCGAGGTATCCGACGATTATATATAAAAAAATTAATATGATAATTAAATTATTATTATTTTTAAATAACAAATTAATTTTTAATCAAATTAAGAAAAATTAAAATTTTAAACAAAGAGTAATTTTATTTTAACTAAACCTCAAGAAATTGTTCGTCTCCTGCTAAAAAGAACATAAAGAATTACTAGTCTCCAACCCAAACACGCGGCCAAACAGCCAGTCGCTTTACGGGAATTGGCAAAAATAAAGAAGGGGCAATTTCGTCACCAAGCAATCCACGTGGCGAGACGTTGCCAAACCAACAACCAATCGCCAATCGTGCAACGCAACTCATCTTTTGCTGTCAATACGCAAGGGTAGGTTCGTCCACACATAATTACGTGGCGTAATCTCAACGGTCATTACAACTCACCAATGTAAGTTTCGTTTTTCGAATTTATGTCCAAAATTAATGTCCCAAACGAAAACACAACTAGGATTACAATTTCTCGTATATAAACACGTGTGCTTCACCGATTCTTCATTAGCTCCTTGCTCCAAAACCTTTAAACTGCTGTTCCTGTCCAAAAAGAACTGTTCTTCAGATCCGGTTAGAGTTTTCTCCAAACCTCTAACCTTAAATTCATTACTTTCTTGTTTCAATTCAATCTCGAAAACAACGACAATCAAACCAAACAGGTGATCTTCGATTCTCGGATTCTGTTTTTTGCTCTATTGGTTTGTTTTCTGCTCGAGGCTTTTTTTTTTTTTAAATTAATCAGTCCGATTACTGTGTTTTATTTATCGTATTAATCTGTCTTTTGATGTTTGTTTAGATTTGTTTTTGTATTTTGATACTGTGTCGTTTGATCACCAATATGAATAACATAAGGCGCTGTCTGGTTTCTTTGATCATGGTTTGGCGAGCTATGCGATCAGTCTCTTTAAGCTCTGTTTCTTTTGAGTAACATAATTTTTGTTGATTATGTTTGTTAACCAGTGATGGCCGAGATTCATCAGGATAAATTTGCGTGATCTTCTTTCTGTTGTATTATGCTGTAGTATGATAACCGTTTCATCGTCAATTGTATTAGTTATCAAGCCTTTAAGATTGTCTATTTTTAATTTGAATTTGATGGCTTAAATATTTTACATTAGTTTACTTGGAGGTTTTAGGTAGCTAAATATGGAACTCTATGTTCTAGCTGTTAGATTGACTCTGGATTAACTGCTTCATGCGTTAAGATTTCAAGGCTTAATTGTTTGATGTTCTATTGTCTGTTAAATGCTTTACTTGTTATGTTCTTATGTTTCCATTTATTGAAACACTTGTCTACGAGCATTTTATAAGCACCAAAAAAACATTGTCATTGTAAATGGGCCATTCTGGTTTATAAAGAAACGGCCTGTACATGTTGACATAAGATTTTAGTCCTAAATTAAGTTGGTATGCTTGCACTCAAACATTTATATCAGATGGAGATTACTATTTGTTTTTAAAAATGCTGTTTTAGTTTGGGGTAGTTATTTATATGTTGCTCTTTTAGGCATTGTGGTGGTGCACTGACAGTGTTGGGAGATGTGAAATCTAATATTAGTTGTATGGTTCTGTTATAGATGTCTTACCATGTCTTATGTGATGCTTTTTTTGTTGCTGGTTACAGTCATGGCTGGACTTGCAACTGACGGATCACAGTATGATGCTCATCAATATGACAGCAAAATGAATGAATTGTAAGTTTTACATTCACCTCAATTTTCTTTGATTAATTCTTAGTCAGGTATACTTATATAGTGTCAGATTTCTGATTTTTATTGGCTCGTGATTATAGGCTTTCTGATGAAGGAAAAGAGTTCTTTACTACTTATGATGAGGTCTGTGAGAGCTTTGATAAAATGGGTTTGAAAGAAAACCTCCTAAGAGGCATCTATGCTTATGGTAATCTTAATTTTTTTCTAATAATTTGGCCTTTCTATCGTTGAACAAGAAAAATAAAAACGCATATGTTGAGGACCAAAATTTATGACACAATTCTTCTGTACAGGATTTGAGAAGCCTTCAGCAATTCAGCAAAGGGGAATTGTTCCCTTCTGCAAAGGTCTAGATGTAATTCAGCAAGCACAGTCTGGTACTGGTAAAACAGCAACGTTCTGTTCTGGGATCTTGCAGCAGCTGGATTATGATTTAGTACAATGTCAAGCTTTGGTTCTTGCTCCCACTAGAGAGCTTGCACAACAGATTGAGAAAGTCATGCGTGCCCTTGGTGATTATTTGGGAGTAAAAGTTCATGCATGTGTTGGTGGAACCAGTGTCCGGGAGGATCAACGGATCCTTGCTGCTGGTGTCCATGTTGTTGTTGGTACTCCTGGTCGTGTTTTTGACATGCTTCGTAGGCAGTCCCTTCGTGCAGATGCCATCAGGATGTTTGTCCTGGATGAAGCTGATGAAATGCTTTCCCGGGGTTTTAAAGATCAGGTCTATATCTTGCCTTAACTAGTATGAATAGTTGTGCATAATGTTTAGTGCCACATTCATTCACAGGAGTTTCTTGATTGATGATGATCATGATAATGATAACACTTTACGAATTAACTACTGCTGTAAGTACCTAAGCGCTTGGTGGCCAATTCAGCTAGAAAAATAAAGGACAGTAACTGTCTAGCTTAAATGAAGAAAAGGATGAAAGGAGTTTCTTCATCGTAGATCACTTTACCAATAAACTACTTTCGTAAGTACCTAAGTCTTAGTTGCCAATAAGTGCCTAGCTTAAAATGAATTAGCAGATGAAATCTAAGAGATGATGACCTTTTGTATTAGAAGACCTTGTCAGTCATGGTGGTGATGGTAGTAGTAAATATATTGTTGACAATGATTATTTAATATTTGATGATCATGAATCTATAACAGTACATTTCTGCAAGTAAGTACCTAGGTATTTGGTAACTGCTTTGGTGAGTGAAATCAAAGGAAATGTGTGTCCTGCTTATATTGAGAAAAGAATACTAAATCAATGGAACTACTTTATAGGAAGATGTTGAGTCACTGCTGGTGATCTTTACTAAGTTGCATATGTTGGAGAGGATGTTTAGGACATTTCAAAAGCTTGTCTCTTTTCTATATGATGATGAAGATGTAGTATAATGTGTGATTATGGTGCATATGTGGTAGTTTGTATGCCTTGTGGGGATTCAGTTTCGCATATGCCTGACAATTATTTGTTATTGTCTTATGCTTTGTTCCGAAAACTATTCCTTAATTTTTAACCCTTCTAATCTTCAAAAAAAAAAAATATAACCCCTATCACCATGATCTCGTAATTACTTTTGCATTAGGATTATCAAACAATGTCCATTCCGTTATTAATTTTCTTCTACTTGGCAGTGTCATTAACTATGTATAAGCTGTCTGCCTGTTTTCTTCTTAACAGGCTTTACTTCCCTTCTGATGTGCTAAATTATGTATTAATATAGCTTTTAATGTTTGTGATTGATTGAGCCTAACGTCTTCTTTTTCAGATCTATGATATCTTCCAGCAACTCCCTGCGAAAATCCAGGTTGGTGTATTTTCTGCAACAATGCCACCTGAGGCTCTTGAGATTACGCGGAAATTCATGAACAAACCAGTCAGAATTCTTGTAAAGCGTGATGAGCTTACCCTTGAAGGTATTAAGCAGTTTTACGTCAATGTTGACAAGGAGGAGTGGAAGCTTGACACACTTTGTGATCTCTATGAAACTCTGGCCATCACTCAGAGTGTCATCTTTGTTAACACCAGACGCAAAGTCGATTGGCTTACCGATCAATTGCGGAGCCGTGATCACACGGTGTCTGCCACCCATGGAGACATGGACCAGAACACAAGGGATATTATCATGCGTGAGTTCCGTTCAGGATCTTCACGTGTGCTGATCACCACCGATCTCTTGGCTCGAGGGATTGATGTCCAGCAGGTCTCCTTGGTTATTAACTATGATTTGCCGACTCAACCTGAGAACTATCTTCACCGCATTGGTCGAAGTGGAAGGTTTGGGAGGAAAGGTGTTGCAATCAACTTTGTGACGAGAGATGATGACAGGATGCTGACTGACATCCAGAGGTTCTACAATGTGGTGATTGAGGAGCTGCCTGCCAATGTTGCGGATTTGATCTGATTGGTTCATTCTCATACACAAGAGCATACATGTCTGTTTGTTTTAGTTAGGGAAAGGTTAAACCGGATTTGGTTTGTTGGACTTCATTATAATTATTGTCTTTTTTTTTTTTTGGTTCTGGTCTCCTGGGTTTTTGTGAAATCTTGTTTGTTGCGATGTTCCAAGGCTCAAATTTTGATTAAAAACAGAGATAAATGAATTTTCTTGCCCAACTTCTTTCTCTCATTTCATATTTTCCTTTCATTGTTTCTCCCTATCTGAACGTATGGACAAAAGAAGATATCAGCAAGAACACTATTTGTTGGTTCATTCATTCTCTTTGCATTATTCGTTAAATGGAATAAAATATCGATTGTGGCATTTAATTTCATGGGAGAATCGAATGATATATATATTCTGGAATATATCTTAGGAGAATGTATTAAACAGTAATGAAAAGGGAATATCTTATTTAGTTTGATTCAAAACATAACCGATACAGATTATTTTTATATTTTTTATATGTAAGATGTGCATAAATGAAAAGTTTGATGTCTCTTTATGTGCACATGCACGGTGATAGTTTTTTATAATACAAATTAACTTTATTAATTCGATACTTATACCTTTCAAAAATAAAAATATATCACTGTTATTAGTTTCCACCTGGTATTGAAGAGTTGGATTAGATGTCTCCTGTCTACGTAAGAAAAGTAATGAATCCAGAGAGACTGATTTGATTAATTTGTTTTTACCAAGTAATTTAAGCACATATGTCCTTTATTATATATATATATATATATACATCGTTTAATAATGAAACCACCGGGCTTTTGAAATATTAAAAGTAACCTGGTATCCCTCCCGGAGACCAAAAGCAAAAGAAAAATGGAGGATCACAATAATTCACAATTCATATGTCCATAATTTTTCTTTATTTTTTGAGTGAAAATGTTAAACAAATTGAAAAGAGTTGGGCTCATGCATGGGAATTAGGTGTTGTTCGTGCCTCCCCCCTTAGCCAATAGCACCCATTCATGTTAGCAAAGTTAGAGAAGCATGTGGTGAAAGCACATGCACCTGATCCACCCTGAAATCATCACATGCTTAGCATTGAGCTGTCGACCCGCAAACCGGCTCATTCCCCTCTGTTCTCATGTCATGGGAATTTCATGCTCCTCCATACTCCATCCCTTTTAGTACGTGTCATTTCCTTTTCCAAATGATACACTTTTTCAGCTAAGGGGATACATATGTTTTTTTTGGGGAAGAAACTTGATTGTCTCCATATCCTTCCATAAATAATAATGGCTAGATTTCCTAGTATCTGTCCTTTGGACTAGTCTTGTAGTGAGTCAGGTCAGGGTAGTCGAGCATTGAGATGATATTTAGATGCTTAATTCTCCAATATTTTATATGGGGTATATATATGATCAATGGGATATTCATACATTCTAAGTAGTATTTTACTGATTTGGTGTTGACAGACATTAACATTACTAAAATGTTTTACAAATTCTGATTAAATGAATAAAGATCTTTTTGTTCCAAATCATATCAATCAAGATTATCATCTTGTTACGTAGGCATCCTTTGGTGGGAATTAAATTCTCATGTAGATTGAGTGAGATATGTAGGTATTTGTTACATGTGGAAGATTATGGAATATGTTTGAAGCTCTGTGTCTAACTCCTAGAGAGACATGTGACCAAGAAACTCCAAAAAAGAAAAAGAAAGGGAATTATCCCAAATAGATAATATTATTAGGTGATTCCTGATTGGACACCATTTAATAAGCAACAAAACACAAAGATTTCACATTCCTGATTGCAATCAATTCTCTTTTTGCTTGGACTTCCATGGAAATACATGATGGAATCATTTCGGATGGGGAATAGATTGTGCTAGGAGTTGCAAAGGCAAAACAACAAACTCGTGGCTGGGTCTCAAGCCAGCAGGGTCGAACTTCCCCTATGTTGCCACTTGTAACCCACACGCATAAACCAAATCTCTAGTTGCCGAAAGTGGCACAAGATAGGATCCTAACGTGCTCTTTTACCTGCCGTTAGGGTTAGCATGGAAGAAAAAAAACACACAAAAGGCCCTTCCCCTCATAACTTAAGAAGATGCTTTGTTGAAGCAAGTTGTGGGCTGTGGGAGAGGGAGGGTGCCCTCTTTTCAACAGATGGTTTTTCTATTAAAGCTGCTGGGAAATGGGAATCCACATGTATGGCAGCCGCCTCCCTCATCTTCCACTCTTGAAAGGGAAAGTTTAGACCACAAACAAGAAATACCCCACTTCCATAATGGGAAAATTTTATAATTCTTTGCTTGTACCCACCATATGCCATCATTCTAAGTACAAATAAAGTAAGGAAATTAGGGTTATTCTCCATTACGAGACATTCTTATATGTTAATTGAGAAGTGGGCATACTCTTTTATTTTTTATCTAATATTTGTTAAAATTATAAACAGTTATGTCTTCAAAAAATTCAATTACTTAAAGTGGAGTTACTCGTGATAAACTAGATTAGGTGATTGGATCAACGCGGTTTACATCATTACATTAAATGGGAAGCATGCAAGAGTTGGGAAGAAAAGACATGTACCCCCCCAAGTAATTAATTAAGCGAAGGGTTAGAGGTAGGGGGTACTTTACGCAAGTATCAAATCTAATGGCGATTATACTACTGAATACGGAATGTAGGAAAGGAATGACGTCCCCGCGAACCACGCATTTGGAGTGATTGGTCGGAACATTGTCAATGATTCTTTACATCATTATTTTGTTTAATTAATATAAAGCATATATACTTTGAACTGCTTTAGCGCCGCATTGGATCTTTGCGTGGTCATGCGTTCATGAGGTTGTGGTGAGCTCTCATTGGCTGATCCTATCAGAAACCCAATTGTTTCTTTGCTTTTCTTTTCTTCTTCTTCATCTTTCTTTTCTCTCTTTCTCTTTTCCCAAAGGCAATGGGAAGGGACCAGCAGTTTTTTGGGTCCCAACCTCACTGCATATGCCTTGTGGTATGCAAACGAGAAGGGTAAAATGATAGAGTAATAACCTCGAAGACAGATGGTGTATGAGTTTAACTTCTGTTTCTCATGACAATTCAAGTCATGAAGCTATTTCTTTGAACGCTCTCCTACATCAACCACTGTAGAAAATGTTAGTAATGGTTTCTGTGATCTCATAAGCAATGGCAATATAATCATGTCAGGGGCAATATATATAATTGAGAAATGTAAGGAAATGTTGTTGCTTTACTAAGCCAAAAGCTCGAATTAATGTCTACTACACATATCTAAAGGATTTGGATGAAAGTAACAGAAAAATGGAATGGAATAGGTAAGATTCATGGATCTTTGATAGTACCGTTTCCTACATTTTATGTGCTAATGTGGGAGAACATATAGAAGTAAGAACTAGAATACATGGGTAACAAACATGTATGGCAAATGGAGGTATGTATTCAACTGCTTAAGAGAATAAAAAAACCGTTGCAACAATCGAATGAGTAGTCATCTGTTGTGGGGGCTGCCCTGCTGGTCCATTCTTGAGTGTTCCTTTTTTCCTTGTTCTTCGTACCTGTTTGTTGGCACTAGGCACCTAAGAGGGTTTTTTAATGCGGCTGCTGCTGTGGTTCTGCTTTCTTTTTGGGGTGTAGACGCGTGATCTCCTTTGTTTTTGTTATATGGTTTGCTGCTCTTTTGCCGTAGCAGCCCTCATCTCCATTCATCTGTATCTCCAAAGAGGAAGAAAAAATCAACTGATGAGAACATCGAAGAAGATTTTGGATTTTTGCATTTGTTTGAGTAGATATCACGTACGAGATATATCCAAATGTGTAGAGTAGTTCTAGTTATTATAATTCTATTAACTTAAAACTAAATGAACTCTCTCTTTCAAAAGCAAGGCAAATAGTTCCAAAAGTCTTCTTCATGAAGCCACTTTTAATGTGGAAGAGAGCAGATTCATTCATGAGGCCCAGTTGAAAAGAGATAGGATTGAGTACTGATTGAGAGTTGAACACGATAAAAGAGAAAACTTGAGGATTGGAGGGTTAAGATATTTAGAATTACTAGATGCATTGGTAAGAGTAATTGAATAAATGAGTCTGGTTAGATTTGTATGGGCCTCTGGGGTGATAAAAAAGATAATGACTTACTTTCTTCTTCTTTTTTTCAATCGATCTCTGCACAATGGTAATAAAATAATTGGGAGTGACCAATAACAGATAAACCCACATTTATTCCAAACGTGATGCAACCACTCTCTTTTCCATTCTATATAAAGCCCTATGCTCCTTCAATGCTTCCCACACCAAAGCAAAGCCAAGCAAAGCAGAAACAAAGAGAGATGTTTCAGTAGTCTAATGGAACATTTCTGGGGTATATAGGGATGCATACCTAAAGGGCGGGGGGGGGGGGGGGGGGGTGTCTTTTGGTTTCAGCTTCAGCATGCTTGGTAGGAAGCCTATGATCTAATCTCTCTGCTAAAAAGGGTTTTAGGGTAAGGGAGGTGACAGAAGAGAGTGAGCACACAGGGTGCTTTCTTGCATGCTTGGCTTTCATGCTTGAAGCTCTGCGTGCTCACTCTCTATCTGTCATCCACCTCTCTCTCTCTCTCTCTCTCTCTCTCTCTTTGTTCGTTCCTTGTGTGTGCATGAGCCTGTTTTAGACCAGCTAGGGATTTCTGTTTATTTTGCATGAATTTACTGTGAACACGCCAAACTTGGACATGTAGTTTGTACTGACTCTTCATTAACTTGCGTACTCGTGGCAAAGGAAAGAAGTCATAACAGTGCTCGTCCTTGCATTTGGCAAGTCACTGTAATGGGCTACAAGGTTCTTGTACTTGGCTTGTACTTTTACAGTATCAAAGCTGAACCATAAGCTCCATCGAAAGACCAAAGCCTAAAAAAGGTCACTGTTTTTGTTCTCATCATTCATCAGTGTACAAGGACAAGACCAGTTAAAGGAATGGTACTTGCACTCCAATTTCTCTTTTCCCATCGTCAGTTTAGGTTTCAGTCTCATAACCCTATATATATAGCTTATAGGGTCCATTTGTGCGTATGAAGTGTAACTAGCTAGATCTAAGCTGGGTTTTTAGCTAGTGAACTAAAGGGGGTATGAAGTATGAAGCTACATCCATAACTTTTTTTTTTTTGAAGATTAAAGAGGATCATTTCATTATATAGAACTATTACTTACAAAAACAGACAATTATCAACTGGTGTTCCTCCAATTAATACTGTCCTAGGATGGCTTACAAAAGAAAAAAAAAACAGCGGTGACAGCAACCTGTTAAACTATACAGATGTGCATTTTGCTTCTTAATCTATTTTTTCGTTGAATTGAAACAGGTATACATCTCTCAGCTTCATTACCTAGCTATGGATGTAGCACATAATCTTCACATAAATGTTGCAGCCTATATATAAAAATTAACTTGTTTATGTGAAGATGCAGTTGCACTGTGGTCGGGTTTCCTCAGTTCTGTCAAGTTTTTATTTACATCACACGATGTTTCATCTGATGAATTGAAGAATAGGGTAGCTCGAGTGAATTTCGTATGTCTTCCTCCTCTATTCCTCTTTACTTACTGCGACATATGATATGCGGATAAATGTCTCCTCTCCTTGCTTTGGAACCTGTTCTTCTGTTCATCAGATCTGTAGAGATACGTGCTCAAAGCAGACATGGAGGTCTTAACAGCACAACCAGAATCTACAAGCTAATGATCCATGAACATGAGCTCGGTGTTTCAAAGATGACACAGCCATGGTTCTTAATTTGTTAACTCTTATCTGAAAAACCAACTGGTTCTTGGCTGGTAATAACAGTAAGAAGGCAACGATGGTGTCAGTTCATGAAGCAAAAAGACCTTGAAATCTACCAAAATTAACCAGGGAACTCGACATGTCCAACTTCAGCATAGAGTACATGGAAGTTTGAAGAATTTTTCTCAAACTTCGTTCTCTCAAGTACTAAGACCAAGGAGAAAGAAGGGTTTCCATTTCTTCCTTCCTTTCTTTTACCCTTTAATAATGTATCCTTCCTGCTGGACGGACGCTTGAAATGCTGTAAAGGCGTTTTCTATGTTGAGGATTGATGTATTGTAGAGTTCAATTCTCTATGCGAGGGCACATGATTTTTACTTGGTGTATAGAATACTAGTATTTTCCTTTGCATGCTCAGCAGAAAAAAGGAAAACAGGTAATCTTTTTTCCTTGCAAGTTGTACCATTTTTCGTTATTTTACCCTCTTTTATCTTTGTTTTTCTTTGGTGGAGCAAATCTAATAAAGTAAAAGTTCCTTATGGTGCGACCCATTGAGATCTCGAGATTGCTATTCTGTGTGGTTAATGATCATTTGAAAATGAACACAAAATTCCTACCAAGCTTGGGATTAATCAAGGGATATAAGGAGAAGGGAAGAGGCCATTCTCAACTCTTTGAGGTACAATTTTTATCTGTCTTACTCGTGATCTTGTTGTATATGCTTGTCACATTTTCAAGCACTGGGACAATCTTAATTTTTTCAATACAAAGCTGTGTTGATGTTCTTGCATGTCTGAACTGTAATTCATCGATCCTTTGCTTCAATGGCTTTCCTTTTCTGAGAAACAAATGAGTTCATCTTCACCGTTTGAACGTTTACATATCAGAATTTGGCGGGTAAGTTTTAAGCAAATGAAATTGTATGATCTTCCATGATTGATACAGGAAGAGAAAATGGTACAACTACGAAGAACACCAAGCTACAAAAATGAATTCACTTCCGATTAAACATAGGCAGTATTTTTTTTAAAAAAAAAGCAAAATTATGGCAAACTATCATTAACGTGAAAGCATTAAGATGCCTTTCAATCTATTTGGAAATACATGATATTTAGTGCCGAAGTAGGGATATGCCCCTTGAACCTGTCCTCTGGAAACCAAGAGCTGATTAAGCTTTGAGACTGATCGGCTGCACTTGCTTTTGCCCACTTGTCTACGAGCCTAAAACCAAATTGAGATGCAGCTGAAAGTAGAGACGGCTCGTCAACTCGCCGAAAGATATGACAGAGAATTAGTGCCGGCGCTTCGTCCCTGCCAGCACTTCTGTTAGATGACATCAAATCTCTTGCAGTTGAAAACAAAGGTAAAATAGCTTCAGGAATGTAAGTAACATCTGTTCCTATGATTAAATCAAAGCCTTCAGGATTCAAGGCTTTAATGGCTTCGATATCATCCCTATTTCCCCATTCTAGTCTCTTCGTAATAAGTTTAGTTAAAAATGGTGGTCTAAGGTTTGATGTGATATTTTGGGTCAATAACTCAAGTGCTTTTCTATCTCCGTCAGTGGCAACCACAGTGTTTGCAGATCTGACGGCAACCATTGAGCAGATGCCTCCACAGCCGCACCCCAATTCCAAAACCCTTTTCCCTGCGACAATATTTGGATTTCTTGCAAGGATAGCAGCCATCAAACGAGCTGATTCCCACAACATCAAGCCAGTTGATTTGCACGTGTGTTGGTACTCTTTGGATAGTACTTTGATCTTGAAATTGCGGCAGTCAAGCTCAATGTTAATAACCTGAGGAAAATATAGGAAGAGAACAACTTGATGTCTTTGAAGAAGTAAACATAAAAGCAGAAGCATGCAAGTTGAGATCAGCTAATGAGACAAAAGTCCAAGTTAAAATTTAATTCATAATTTAGAAATATTGAATGCAATGAAGGAAGATACAAGAAGCGGAAGAAGAGCAACAAGGATTACATTTCTTGTCCAAATTAAAAAAAAAAAGAAATGGAATTATCTTAGAAATAAATATAATATTCAATGTTCAATAAGTATTCAAATCTTTACCTCATTATCATTAGTAGTTGGAACTCCAAACATTTCGACTGCCATACCTTCAGACATGTCAACCACATCTTCAACAGGCTCCACAACAGCCTTAGTAGGAGCCTCTGAACTAGGGAAAGAGTTTACACAATCTGAATAGCGAAATACAGCTTGGACCCAACGCCTAAAATCACAGGCAATACAATTCCTTCAGGGCAAATGTAAAGTTCTTCCAAGAAATGTGGAGCAACTCAAAAGTTGTAAATCAGAATTAGTTATCATCCCAGAGGGCAAAAAGTTTGTTCTCTTGCTAAGTCATTGATCATTTACCGATTCATCACCAATTCACGTGCTCGATTCTCAACTTGTTTGCAACACAAACCAAGTTCTTCAGCATCAAGTCCTTGTTCTTTAAACAAGCTTGTCAAGAACTCATTAGAAAAATAGAAAGCACGCTGAAAAGGAAAGCGTTAGATCGTAAAACATCTGCCTTACTGAAAGGCAAAAATACTAAGATAAATGCATAACATGAATGGTACATACAGTGCCATCACCCCTGACATAGAAGTTTTCACTGATTTTTTGATCCTTGCCAGAGAACCTTTCCTGTCAACCAAGGTATATATATATATGGAAAAATACATATCAGAAGCAGACAAGCCACCATGCTAAGATTCACTAGACATCAAATGGTTAGAGATAGGATCAATTTAAACAATTTAGAATCCAGTAAAAAAGGGAAAATATATCCTACAATAAACTTAATAATGTTCTGCTTCAAATACTTGAATAATCAGTGTTCTAAATCAGGATGCTTCTATTGTTCAAATCATGTCATTATACACGAAAGCACTCCAAGTATATTAAAGGAAAAAAACCAGCTGCAGATCAGTAATCGACTGCAGCATAGATAGTCGTGAATGCATTCCCTTAAAAGTATAAAACAAGAGAGAATTTGCTTAATAGAAGCAAGCAGCTATGTCTTAATGACCATTTACACCTGTAAGCAAGGTGAGCATTACCTTTATACCCATACATGTGCCTGCATAATGAAACACACACCACCAATCCAATTGAACAAAACTGAAATCTAAATTTCCTGGTATTGTAAATATCAGCTAAGGGCAAACAAGCCCTTAAATTTTTTTTTTAGCTCAGCAACAAGACCTTAATTAAAGCACCAAAAAATCAGAACATATATTCTCAGATTATTACAAGAAACTATGAAATCATAACAGAAGTCCAGCACATTAATCTTAATAAAAAAGTGTGCATAGATCAACCTGAGCAAGGTCTCCAACAGCATAGTCTCGAAACAGCACATAACCATTTGGCTGGAAAGGCAAAAAAAAAAATGGAAAAAGAAGAACGGTACCAAGTTTAGTTTTGTATCAGCAAGGTAGATAAGAAATCCTGATATATTGCTGTGATGCAAATACAGTTATTACTTACCTTGAGAACTTTTTTGATGTTCTGCAAGACTGAAGGCATCTTCTCTGGGGATACTGCAGATAACACAAAAATCTACTTAAAAGGTCAGCCGCTAATGTATAATAAACATCATAAATGAAACACAAACATATGGACAAGGAGAAAATAATAATATATCAAAATGATTATTCAAATACCATGGTTACAACATCAACAGAGGCTGGAGAAATCTGTTTGCTAAGGTCATCAGTCGTCAGGTCACAGACAAAAGCACTGACACGAGTCTCAGTGAACTCTTTATGTGCCTACAATAATAAGGGAAACAAATTCATTCATGCTGCAATAACTATTTAAACTAGATCTCTAGATAATAGGTATTCAACCTTCAATTATGAATAATGGAGCAGTAAGAGAACAAGAAACTAAACCTTAACCAAATTAACTGCACGGGGTGAAAAGTCACATGCATGAACAAAAACATCTGGGTAAGTGGCAATCAAAGGGAATACAGCATTTCCAGCTCCACAGCCAACCTGCTTACCAAGATCACTCACATTAACTCTATAAATATAGCAGCTTTACAAGAGGAGAATTTAAGAATCTTCCCACAAAGGCACTACTTAGCACACACTATAAGGAAAAGTTAGGTCAAATGCTATCACAGTTTATAATGATGTATGAAAGAAAATAGTGACCAAAAATATAAGTGAAATAGTTGACGAAACAAAGATCATGGGACTAATTTATCAACCAAAGTACTAAATGCAAGTAGAAGAAGAAAATTACAATCTCTAGCTCAACCTACACAGATAAAAAAATAAATATTTGCCACAAAATTCCCCAGTAACAATAAGGGCATCTCAATTAAAATTACCAGACTAAATTAGAGAAATATAACAAGAACTCATACAGAAGGCAGAAAAGCTAGCACAATTCCACATTTACTCGAACTCAATTAACAAGTTCATGTTCAAATAAGCTGGCAATAACAAACAACCTATTGCTGAATTAAACTCGGAAATAAAGTTGGTAGATACTGATTATGTGAAGGAGGATGTTAGGTGATTTACCTCCAGAATAACTTTTCTTCCACTTCCCTGAGTAAATAGAAAAAAAAAAAAAAGTAAATATGGAATCAAAATGTGTTAAAGAATTATAAAATCAAATATATGGATAAGAAAATTCTTATCTATGACTCACAGAGAAATACTGATCCCACTCCTTGTCCAAGTAGTGCCGATCTTTGAAAAACTGAAGCAACAGGAAATGGACAATGTCAAAAAGCAGTAAAAATAATCAGGGTAAAATTCTTGTAGCAGTGATTCTACTGAAGTTGCAAATTTTCTAGAAGTGAGCCAAAAGGAGCTTTGCACACCAACCATAGCTAGTACAAGATTAAACCAAAATTTGTAACATGAGAGTATTGATCTCTGGCATCTGAGCAACTATATCTATCATTGCATTAGACATTACCGACCAGCAACATGTACATTGCCAGTCCAAATTCTGGGGCTTAGTAATGGTAATAGCACATTAAAGTAATAACAAAGTGATAGTAGCGGTTGCTATAGGAGGGGAAAATGACTGAAGAAAACTGCGTGGGGAAACTTACTCTATCTTGATGCCGCCTGTAGAATTGATCCCAATACTTCTTAGCGTCTCTTTCATACTTGTCTGCAAACAGAACGTTTGGTTTAAAGGAAAAAAAAAACAATAAAACTGCACCTTATCAACTTGATGTAGCCATGAATTGAGAGCAAAACAACTATTATTGAGCACCTCTCCAAAAGGGAGAAACTCCAGGGTTAGTGGTAGGGTATATTTGTATCCTCTGTGACTGTGCCGGTTGTTGCTGCTCCACATTGTTTTGCGTATTGGAAGCCATCATTGGATAAGACTTATCGGTAAAAGCAGATTAAAAACAAAAAGGACGTTACCAAACATCATGAAAATTGAAAAGCTATGATATATTAGATCGCGTCATGGATTAGCGTCAATGAATAAAACACGAAATTCAGCACACATTTCTGAAACTTTTCCTTTTCCAGGACAGCAAATGTCAGCTACCCATTTTTTTTGTTGGTTCTGATTGAGACTAATATGAAATCCAATTCGCAAATCTTAGAGGCAAAGCAATTAACATAACAATCATGTTTTATTCGATTCACGCATGATCTCGTAATGGAATCCAATATTCAATGCAGAATTTTTTATTTTTTTTTAAAGAAAGAAAGTTATCTACCTGTTTTACTCGGCGTGGATGCAGGAACAGGGGAACAGAGGAGAGAGAAACCAAAGAGTTAGAGACAGAGAGGGTTTAGGGTTTTCGCTGCTGAAGCTGAAAGCTTGGCGCCTAAAACGCAACGTTTTCGTACGTGTTTTCACTTTTTCTTCACCGTTAGGTCCCCGCGTTTAACCAGATACGATTTCGGTAACTTACGTCTCTCCTCTCCAGATATACTGGGAGGGGGAAATAAGCCTGAACAAATGGTGTTCGTTTCTAATTAGTAAAAACGTGATCCTTGCATTGCTTCTCAAACAGAAATCTGATTGAACTTTAGCAGTTAAAAATGCCCTTTTCTTCATAAATATTGGTTGAGAAATCACTGCATATTTTTATTGTAAATGAAAATAATCAAGAGCACCAGATGAAACTCTAATAACTCCTATTCCTTTCTAAATTTGTGAAACTGTATTGTTAATCTTTCCTCTATAGTACAACACATCTATAATATATTCTGAGAACTTTTTCCAGGCATAATTACAAACAATTAAGGCAAAAATTTGCAAAGGGTTAAAAATAAAAGAATGGATAAGTAAAATTAAGTGATGAGCTTCCTAGGATGCATCCCCAAGCTTTTCATCAGTTTGCAAAGTGGGAATGTTGTGCTCCTTCTCATCTGCATTTGCGCTCCCCGTTTCATCAACAGCAGGTTCAACACCATTTTCCACAACAGGCTGAGGCAGGTCACCGTTTTCTGAAGTGGTCTTTTCCTCTGCATCACTAACCCGTTTAGGGGGTTCTTTCAAAGAAGAGATTGTCAACAGGCGACCAACTCCATCATATAAATTCTTTGCATCCAAGATAAGAGCAGCTCCACCAGGGTAACAACGCCCAAAGCATGTTGCACAATGTGGGAAAGCAACCTACAAATGAGGGAAGTTGTCACTACATGAAATCTGTCAAATATGATTTATAGCTAGAATTTGTAGGTGACAATCGGCCCAATTTTATTAGTAGCACCTCTATAAATGCTCGACAAAGTGAGAGGAAGAGCCCAGACTCATTTTCTCTGAGCATCCGCGTTGCATTGTATCTCAATAGAGAGTCTGAAACAGCCTGCAATCCCTTTATTAATTCTTGAGCAAGAACATTCTTCAAGCTTACTGGGGCACAAGGACGTAGCTCATTCATTGCACCAGAAACACCTGAAATCACCAGAGAGAGATAAGTCAAATCAAAGAAAGTAGCAATTCTCTGGAAAAGAAGCTTTCACTTAGAAAATTCAAGGAATTGAATGAAAATTATCACGATAAAATAACTAATTCCGCAGACAACTGTCAGGTTATATATAACTTAGCAACCATTTAAAACAGCTAACCTCAGGAAACACCTCAGTTTCTGATGATCCAGTTGTACAAAACCAAAACATGGAACCATCAAAACTTTGACTTACGAACTAAAAATGGTACTCGTTTGCCTTTACACTCAACATGAGGGTATTCTGTAAGAAAATAGCTTGAATTTAAAAGTTAAAATGACTAATGCAACTTAACTATCACTCCCTTGACAACTCTAGTGTCATTTAGTCCTCTGATAGTTTTATCCAAACCATTTGTTTCCGAACAAACCCACCATCTCAACAAATTTAACGGAAGAAGTAACTTGATTACATATTTGAGAAGCCATCGGTGTGGGAAAAGCAAGCGTCAAACCTACCATTAATAAACACCGCAAGAGGTGGATGTTCCATCAGATAAGATGGTGGAGTTACATCCTCCTGACTTTCTTCACCAATACTAGTTGCTGAAAAGCCAACCGCTGGCAGTGGAACCCAACGATGTGAATCCAAAACTAACTGAAGCCAAGTAAGACAAGAAGTTATGGATTACCAAGCTGTAGACTTCTGGCTTCAAGAAAAAGCAGTGAGCCAAAATTGTATCACCTAGGCAACTAATCCATTTTGAGGACACTATTAAAATGAAAATCCTAACTTTGTCACTTTATGGCATACCTGAAAGTTTTCAACTGCTGTATTCATATTCTTTGAGAATAAATTGAGCACCGCCCTGTAAAGTGGTGAAAGCCAATGTAATTGCCCATATGGATAACAAGTAGTTAAAGGAAACTAAAAGGAAATTTTTTTTAAAAAAAAAGGGGACTATGTATTTACTCTTCAAAAAGAGATGGGAGCAAGCCTCGAAAATCCAGCCCAACCCAACCAAGTCCCATTGCACAATACTGCCAACAAAAACAAAGAACAGTACCATTATCAAATTCTGGATGCAACACATTTTCTTGTTTCACATGAAGAATGACCATGATTAGCCACCTAGAACCAATGTTTCTTTTCCATCATTACTCCTTCCTTCCAAATGAAGTGGTGTTTGACAGAAAAAAGCACAACAGTACAGTTGCCAACAACAATAAAGAACAAAACCATCATCAAATTCTGGATGATGCACAGTTTCTGGTTTCACATGAAGAATGACCATGATCAGCCACCTAGAATCATTGTGTCTTTTCCACTATCAACTCCTCTGTTACAAATGAAGTGGTAAAGAAGAAAAAAGCACAAAAGTAGAGTTGCATTACTGCAAATCCAAAACCAGGTTATCTTTCAGGTTTGCTCAAAAGCGAAAAAGGTATTGAATACAGGTTTTTGTTGACTATGCTATTTTTATAAATTATCAAGTAAAATGACTAATGATATTTCTCCAGATTTAAAAAATTTTATAATTAAACAACTATACTTGATACATATACATTATGATTAACAGCTTTTAGGAAGTGAAGATGACATCAATAATTTTAAATTCTCTCACCATGCTCTGATCCAGAATATTTGACAGTGATCCACCTTCTGTTATCTTTGGAAGCATAACTTTAAGAGTTTTAAGGTGTGAAGTAATCTGATGCATAGCCCAACTAAAAAGAAGTCCACCATCATAATTTTGTTCACTGCCAGAAGTATCATCAGCAAATATTGCTCGATATTGGTTAACAACATCGAAAAGATGCATTCTATGACAGCTTATCATCCCTTTTAGATACTCATAAGCATTTCTCTGATCCCAATCTTCAAGAATTCCAGTGAGCCATGACTCTCGGCATCTCAAAAACTGAACCATAAAATAATGCTGTCAGAGGGGGACACATTAAAGTAAAACTGAACAGGGGGGCAGTAGGGAGTATACTCAAATGATAAAAGGAGGGAATGGGAAAGAACTTGGTGAAGTAGCTCCATAAAAGTTACCTGCAATCGCATTTCATACTCACTAAACACTCCTATTCGGCGTAAATATCCAATAATCCGAAGGCACTCTGGTAACTGCAATACACAGATCATATACTTGACTAAAATTCCAAATAACATCAAGTTACGTTCAAAGCATATGTTCAACATCACTTCCAAACAAATACCTGAATATTAGAACGAAGCTTCTGGAGAAGCTGAGAGAGAAGAGATTGGGTTGTCTGCCTAACTTCTGCAGCCAATGCTTGAATAACAGGTAATCTTTCAAAAAGAGAAACAGAAATCTCAGTCAGCTGTCTTCCAAATGTTACAATGGAAGGAAATAATAGGGGTTAACTCACTTGGGGTGCATGGTTGATAGTTTGCAAACAAATGCTTCTAAATCAAGAGCTTCATCATAATTTCCATTCCTTACACATCTGCAGAAAAAAATATTGAATTTAATGACACACTCTACCATGTATTCTGTAAGACTAAGTGCCTCACATTTACAATTGTTCAAGCACATACGTGTCCATAAGCTGAGGAATCTCAAGCAAGTCAAGCAAAGTACTGTGGTTTGCTAGCAGAGTCTGGTTCATCTTCCTTTTCTCCAAAATCTGTTCTGCAGATTCAATAAACTCTGTGCAACCAGATGTCAGGTTTGGGATCTCAGTTATCTGCAAAACCCAAATCCTATATATAAGCATGCCTGCAAAAGAAGCTTTCTAAGAATTAACAAGAAAACTTAGTAGATCAATGCATCACCAATTCCAATCTTCATAGGATTCCTAAGTCATGTAAGGCCACTTTATTTTCTCTTTTAACTTGAGAGTTTCCACTTTGTAACTTTGTAGTTGCCATGAGATTGATTCCCTCTTAGAAGTAGAGAAACCTTATCTAGCTCATTGGTCATCAAGATATAGAGGTTCTGCCTTCTTTCTCCTCTTATTGAATTTTGTACATACAAATATAGACAGAGAAGCAAATACATCAAATGAAAAAAACTGCTCTTAATTCATCGCTCAGCGAGAAAATCCAACAGTATGCCCTCACGCTTTATCTCAAGATGCTTTCACCACTAATTCAAGGATCACATCAAACACCACATAAATGGAGCTTTTTTACTAGGCAACCACTATCTCAAGATCCACCAGATGGACCAGGAATGTATAGAATGCCTGAACTAGTCCATAAAATCACACTTCTTATTACATAATTTTAGATCCTAATGAAACATCTCTCCGATTGAAACTTTTCAAGAGTGTGCAAAGCTCTTTTAAAACAATTATAGAACCTGCTTGAATTTTGGTCCCAAAATGCCAGTAGCAAATTAAAAGAAACTGTTCATAATTGTTCAGTTGCATGCATTTTACTCTTTCCTAATCTTATAATGTAGCCTACTTCAAAATCAGTGCATACCAATCAATCAGATCAAACGACATCTCAGTGAAGCAAATAATTAAGTGCCAGAACCTTAAAAAAAAATTAATATGAGGTTGTATTTATTAAGAAAATGTAATTACCAGAGATTCAAGATGCTTATCGATAGAAGTAACTTCCTCTTTGATCGCAACCAACGCATCGGAGGCAGCAATGAAAGCGCGGTAATTACCAACCGCCACTTCTTGCATTTGCCTCTGAATCCTCTCCGAATCAACTCGAAGAAGCTCCGGCTCCTTTATTTTAAAAAAATTACAAAAACAGCAAAGACGATTCAATATCGAACAACATATACAAAGAAATGAATAGAGCAAAAGAAAAATGAAAGAAACGGACCTTATGGAGGCGATCGAGAGTGAAAGAGAGGAGCTCGGAGACATAAGGCTGTTGAGAGACGGAGGCAAGAGGGAGGAGACCGGCCATGGCAGACGTCGGTGACGCCAATGTGGGGAGGACGTCGTCCCCATTCTCCAGTTCCATTACCATTGTAAAATTAGGGATATGTTGGATCCTCTCTCGGAGAGAGAAACAGATCCGGAATCTGTTTGAAGTAACGGAGATTGAGTTTCGCTCGGTACAGCTTTAGCTAGAGCTTTGTCTCTGGTTCCGTTTTTTGGATCTGAGAGATTTTGGTACTGAGGCCTCCGATAGGTGAGGGGCGGGCTAAATCTTTGGCCATGTCAGCATTTCTGGTGGGGACCCGATTTGTGCCCGCCCGAATATCATCGGGCGACCTTGACCGTTGGATTTTCTTCATTTCTTTTTTTCTTTTTTTTTTCCCTTTTATTTTGGAGGAATTAAATTTATTCTTACTAAAAAAATAAGTTGGTCCTCTAAGAAAATTAACTTGTAACATATTCTTGATTCTTAGGGATTTTTAACAGGTAAAATTTTCATAATTTTTTAGATAATTTAATTCGAACTTTATTATTTATTATTGGATTAATTTTTTAAAACCAATGATTTTAAATTTTAACACAAACAATTAAAACGATACTATGATTTATGAATAAAAAAGTTAATTTATATTCTATAGTTTATATTTTTTTCATTTTTTTGTTATTTATCTTTTATTTTTTTATAAAAATATAAATAATTAATAAAAAATCAATTAAATAAAGAATTTTACGCTTTGTGGTAGATTAACGGTGTATAAAAATTATATGCTGTCTATACATTAAACATATGTTATGTATGGAGGAAAAATTATAGGGAATATATAGGAAAAGAGAAATGGAGCTTTTTTTTGAAAATTTTAAGCTGCAAATTGATTAGAAAATGAAGGGAAAAAGAAAAGATTTTAGCAGGTGAAATAGATTAATGCTTTTATTACTATTTTTATGTGGTTAGAAGGGCAAGCAGTGTAAAGCATGTAGTTTATGAACAAAATGTATTCCTCAAATTTTGCAGCAGTGGATTGGAAGAAGACCAGGCAAGATTGACTTCTGAGTTCTCAAGCAGTTGATTGATTTCACATTTTGTTTAGTTATTCTGCACTTCATTTTTCACTTACAACTTCATCTCCAATGGGAAATGAAGGTCTTGATTTCAAATTAAGAAATTCCCAGCATTAAGAGAACGGCTAATTGCTTTCTCTCATACTTAATTGCACCACAAAAAGAGGAATAGCAAATTAACAATAACTTGATACTAGGTTTATTTCTAAACAAACAGCAGAAAGGTAAGAGAAAATTAATACACAGAACAACACCAATGGCTTTCTGATTTTATACACATATACCAGTGAGACCCCTGTTTTCCTGTGGAACATCTTGTAACATTTGCACCTCTTCACCCTAGTAACCCCAAAAATATACAAATTCAACAGTGCAGAAACACAACATGGAAAAGTACCAACATTACAAGTGACAAGGAGGCCTGAAAAGGAAGAGAAGAGGCCTTTGATGCATAGAAGTAGTAGTAAGGATAGGGGTACTCGTGGGGTCCTAGTACTGTAGGTGGCCCTTGACCTGGAGGTGCATTGTAGAAGTACTTAAACGGAGGTGGTGGACTGCCCTTTGAGGAATATGATGAAGGTGCTGGTGGAGGTGGCCGCGGTGGAGATGGAGGTGATACTGGTTCTGATGGTGGTGGGGAGTGATACTCAGATTGTGGTGGGAAGTAATAATAAGGCACTGGTGGTGGCGAGTGGTGAACTGACGGTGATGGCGGTGGAAATGACTTCAGCAGTGGCGGAGGTGGTGGTGAACAAATGACTGGACATGTTGCACAATCACTGATGCACAGTAAGCCGGCTGATGGTGCCCCCATTTCATCCTCAGATGTTACTCTAGTTAGCATGATCATGCACATGATCCCAACTTTCAAGAGCAAAACCAGCCATTTGCTTCCTTGGGATAGTTGACTACAACCAAAGCCCATCTGCGATTCGATAGCATAAGCTGAAACAAGTTGATGTTATGCCTTTGGTGAATTGCTGGACAGAAATCTGATATACTTATCTGCTATATGACTTTATCAACACAATGCCAAAAGAAGGCTATGCACCAGATAGCCCACTTTACCCTTTACATGCGTGTGTATGGCTCTTCTAAAAGTCTGAATTAGGTGCTTCCTTGATGATGGTTTGTGATGTATTGCTGTAAAGGGGGAAGATTTACTTCGACAACCTTTTTTCTTGGATCTGTAAAATGGATTTGGATTAAACAATGGAAGGACAATACTTTGGGACACCTAGCAGTTATTTCAATGAAAGGCCAGAAGTACCCTTGGTAACTTAGCATCGGTCACAAAAGAGTTTGAAATCGGTTACCCTTCCAATATGATTTTCTTATAGTACTGAAAAAGTGCTGTAGATTGTTTGAAGAAAGAGGATTTTTAGGTACATACTTGTCTTTCGGTGTTGATAGATACTTTTCTGGCATAGTAAACAAGGTTGGAAAACTAACAGGACATGATGAAGTTTCCTTGACTATTACAATTGACATTGGAAATGTTTCCAACTTAGCATTTCTTTTATTCAAAGATAGAGCTGATCACATGCTCATAAGCCTCCGTCTCTATCTCTTTATGATCATGGAAATAAGATAATAAGTGAATGATTAGTTGGGGGACCCAGACAACGGCGTAAAGGCAATATCGAATGACATGGTTAAACATTAGTGCTAAAAATCTTGATTATCTGCTTGGATCTTGAAGCTTGTATATTAGTATTCTTTCGCTTTCATGGAAGGGGAATCCAAAGCAAAACTTGTTTGGTAATACCACTCCTGCTTTTGCTTATACCTTTCTCTTAACATAGTTCACCTTTGTGAGCATCAATTCTCTCCTTCGAATGTCACCCTTAACACTTTATTCTCTGCTTGTGCTTTTCTTTCAAGGGGGGCTCATGAGTCTCCTTTTCCCATTGCAGGTTCTAGACAGGATATCCCCGCCAGTGGCAGTGCCATGGAAGAATCAAGTCATGTAGCAATCATCTTGAATATCTTGGGAGGAGTACAGTTTGATTATGTTGACTAACCCACTCTCTGGATGTCCGTGACCATGACTGATGCTAATGATCAAATTTCAAAGCTGAGCAGAAACCATGGAAGAAAAATTCAACGTTCACTTTTAACTTAGTTCGAGGCATTCTACAGTCCTCTCAATCTTCAGTCAAGGTGGAGCTATCACCTAACAGGGTAACTGTGATTCATAAGAAAACTTTTCTGAAGCAACATCTTATATTTGGCAAAGATTTACTACATTAATTTGACACAAGTTTCAGGGAATAGTCCTGGAGATTGAAAGTTGACATTGTATGTCCTGAGTTCTGTTCCCTTTTTGTCTATAAGGGTTGGTTTTGTGTGGGGAATGGGTTTGTATAGGGGGTTTTTGCTGGCGTATGAACAGGGGTTGATCCTTGTGTGATTTTGTTATGGCATACCTCAATGTTCTTTTGTAAGGGTTATGCCTTGCAAAATCTTTTTGCTGGAGAACTAAGGTTCTTTCAGACCTTTAATATAATTGAACTTTCAAACAAAAAAAAATTGACACCAGTTTTATCTTCCAAGTTAGTAAGCATGGTCAAAACTTGTGTGTTCTGCAAGCTCCTGGATTCTTGTCTTCAAAATGAAGAAAAGCAAAAAAAAAATGAAAATGATCTTCAGAAGTTGGATCTCATGAATATATATGCGTTTCAAGTCTTAACAAGATGAAAAACGCCTTGCTTTCTGTTCTATCTAGGCGCTTAGGCAGGGTTAGCACTATACTTCCTGTAATACTCTGTCAAGAAGGTGACAGGTGTTAAGCTCTTCCGGCAAACATTGTTGTTTATCTTATTTCATTACAGGATCCTGTAATACTCACAGGAGAAATATTTAATTCGGGCCATGCTCATCTCTATGGAACGGAAAGAAAGAGAAATATCTGTGTCATTAGATATGCAAGGTATCATTATGATTGTGATGTTGATGAGCGAATTTGATAGAATTTGGAAAAATTACTGAAAGTTGCCATCAGCTCATTGCTAATTTATCTTCTGAGAATACATTATACATCTAGCAACAAGAAAGGAAGAAAGTTTCCAATTCTTAAAAATAATGACTACTATTTGTTCTGCAGGCACAAAATTGAATTAAGTTTTACTTTTGCTTTTACAAAAGCAGCATTTTGCAAGCACTAAAATGACCCTGAAGATATACACATTTCTGATATCACATTGCATAATCCAGCATCCTTCCCTTCTCCATCATGTTCACAAACATTGTTGTTTTTCTTTCATATGCAAACAGCTTCTTTCTCTCAAATCTTCAATCTCGTCTGAAATTTCATTCAGCGTCATCTGGTTTCGAGTCTGGTGTTGGTTCAGTTTCCACATCTGAAGTCTTACTCATGGAGTCCTAGCCATTCAATAACAAAACTACGTAAGAAAACCAGCTTGCAAGAATTGTTTGGCAGGAGGAATTCATACTGTTAAATAAAAAGAAATTGGGATGGTTCGGGGATGCTTGAGTGATATTTTCTAATCAACAGATGCTGTCATAACCATTTCCTGTTTCCTGTCTTTATGTGGCTATAAGCCTTTTGCCCATCATCTAAAAACCTAAACTCTTCATGTTATGCGTCTAATTAATTGATATCTATTATAGATAAGTCCCAAACCTGACTTGCTGATGATATCCTTGGCCTCGAAAGTGGACTGATCACCGAAGAACGTGCCTGGCTGCGACTTTGACTGTGATAGCTTTGTCCTTGACTTTGATTACTACCACTGTATCCATGGCTATAACAACTACTGCTGTATCCATAGCTACGTGAGTCAGACCTCCTTCCAAGGTCTCTTAACCGGTTAAGTTCTGGCAGTATAACAGTGCCAAGATCCGGTCTGTCCCTCTTCCTCAGCTCTACACATTTTAGTGCCATTTGAGCAAATGATAAAGCCTCTTCAACTGGCCAATCTGGCACCGCTGGATCAAGCATATCGGCAAAAGTTCCTTTTTCAATGGCCCTTCCAACATGGTGAGCAAGACCCATTGGAGGCTTGGCTGTAATGATCTGGAGTAGCATTATGCCGAGGGAGTATATGTCTGATTTAGTTGTTAGCATGCCTGTTTGTTGATATTCAGGATCTATGTAACAGAATGTCCCTGCTGCTGAAGTCATGTGATATTGTGTTACACTGTCAGCTACAGAAGGTGGAACAAGCCGTGCTAGGCCAACATCACTAATTTTGCTCACATAATTGCGGTCTAGGAGAATGTTAGCTGGCTTAAGGTCTCGATGCACTAGTGGCTCTGGCTTTGCTTGGTGAAGGAATAGAAGGGCAGTTGCAATTTCAGCAGCTATTTTAAATCGTTTCCTCCATGAAAGTGGAGGAGTATTGCCTCTTCGAAATAGCCTATCCTCTAAGCTGCCATGGATCATGTATTCATATACCAAGCATCCATACTCAGGGCAGGCACCGAGGAGAAGGACCATGTTTGGGTGTCTAATGCAGCAAAGGACCTCAACCTGTACAGGGTTGTAATATATAGAACAGAATATTAGCTTGAATTCAGAGGATATGGATGCCTAGAGAATGACAGGTTGAATAATGTAATTTTTTTTGCAACAATAATGCCCACAACCTCTTTGATCTCTTCCCACTGAATTTAAATGGTTTTAAGAAAATGAAAATCCTTGTCAGTAATGCCAACATGACGCCTTACCTCTTGCTGGAATTGCTTCTTCCCTTGAGCAGCATCAGGTCTTAAAACTTTGATGGCAACAGGAGTGTGATCAAGTTTGCCTTTGTAAACAGGTCCATAACCTCCTTCTCCAATCTTCATTGATTCTGAGAATTTTTCAGTAGCTTCTTCAATTTCTTCTATGGTATATTTTCTGTACCGGACATCATTATGTGCCAAAGCATTCAAAGCCCGATTCTTTTCGTCTGCCTCTTTCTTGGCTTTCAACTCTGCTTGTCTTCTTCTATGTGCTTCCATCTCTGCTAGCCTCTGTGATGCCTCAGCTGCTTCAATAGCAGCTTTGCACTTAGCCTTCTCCATCTCTGCAATGGCAAGAGCTGCCTCTTCAGCTAGCCTGGCTTCCTCAAACTTGCGAGCCTCCTCCATCTTCCACTGATGAAGCTCATTAGCCTGGACTCAGAAATGTCAATTATGTTCTCAAGTTGATTTTCAATGATACCCTTTAGGCATTAGAAAAGACTGGTACGATCATGTCCTGCCTATTTTTGAACTTTAAGAGCGTTTTGGATTAATTACATGTAACATCTTACAATCTGGCAATTTACTTAAACTTCAAAGGACATCCTCCATCCCTTAAACTCCATTTCAGATTACTGTGTTTTTATACTAGTTACCAAAAGAATAAGCATTTTTTAACTTTTATCTGCAATAACTTAATTATTTTGCTAATTCTTACTTTGTTGATCATTCCTTCATCAAATGTAGCCAACATGTAAAGAAAATTTCAAATTTTGGATTCCTGAACACAGTCAAGTGCAAGGTGAAGATTAATTTTAGTTTTTAATTCTTATATTAAGACTCAAGATTTTCTTGGAAGATTTTGTTGACAGAAACTGGAAAGAGTTTCTTTTTTTCCTCTAAAAAGTGGAGATTTTGATGGTATAAGATTACCTTTCTTTTGGCTGTAAGAGCTTCTTTGCAAGCTGTGCTGTACATATCCATGGTTTGCTTAAGTTCAAGCTTCAATCTTCTCATTTCAGCTTCTATGTCTCGCTGCAATTCACGGTCATATCATATTATCGTATTAGTACTTCTGTCACTAAGCCGGCAAATGCCATACTTTAAAAACGCAATCCACAATCTATGAATTCTCTTACTGGCACTCAATAGTTAATACCAAAGGCCACTTACCGTACTTTGTGGAAGTGACTCTGAAGGGCTACCTGACACCATTGAGAAATCTAAATCTTGGCCAGAAATATCCATAGATCCAAGGGCAAGTTTTGCTGGAAAATCCGACTCATTAGAAAAAGAATCATGGCTAGTTGAGGACTGTCCTCGGATACCTATATCAATGCTGTCCAATGACAAATTTGCTGGAGAGCTTCTTTGTCTATCACGCTCACGTATAGGTACTTTTGAGGGATTATCCAAGGACAGTCTCTCTGATCCTGCATTTCTCAATGCTCCCCTTGTATATTGTCCTCTGTTTTAAGTAAAAGATACAATGTCATCATAAACAGGCAATTAAAGCATAGTAAATAGAACGGGAGACTAACTTTATACTAGTACTAAGAAGAGCTGTCACATTTTCCATCACTAAACTTTCTGTCAATAACAAGAATGGAACCAACTTTCCCACCTGATTCCATCATCTTCAATTTGATCCAGTGGAATCTGTGGTGGCATTCCTGCAGATGGTGCCTTGGGTGGGGTAGCAGTATTAGCTACAGGCCGCTGTGCTGTTCGCACTGTCAATATCTTACCTTTGGAAATCACATATACTGAGCAAAACTCTGGTGCAGATTTGATCAAGGTGGTCGGCACGTCATGTTTGAATTTCCTATAAGACAAATAACTGAACTTTGAATTTTTAGTACAAAATGGAGAGAACAAGTCCAGGAGGTAGGGAATCAGGAAGGAACAGATTAACCTTGAGATAGCGTTCCTTGATGCTGCACCGAGGACCATGCTGTTAATCAAGTTCTTGCTGATATAGTCCACAAGTGCTTTAGAGATATCAGTATCCTCAAGGATAACCTCCCTCATTTGAATCTGTACTTGACAATGAAATTAGATATTGGTTAGAATTGGTCATCATGCCAAGACATATCTCTATCATCTTTTATTGTTTCTGTCTTGTAACTGAACCAAAGATGAACCATTGCTACTACATATCCCCATTTATTATATAGAAAATGAGAACTAGGTACCCCTTTGCGTGCACAGTAGCCGCGGAAAGGAATGAAAAGCTGGTTTATGTCATAATCAGATTCTCCTTCACCCTCTGCATGTTAAAAGAAAGAACAAAAACAATTACCAAATTAAGACGAATGCATGGCCAACAATCTCTTTTTGTGTTCTTTGCCATATTTCATTGACACTTTCTTGAAACAAAAGGCAATGAAGCAAAAAATAATATGAGAAACGAGAGAGGGTACCTACGGTTTTTATGCCTAACATGGACCAAGATGATGAGCGGGTTGGTGATCACAAGATGATCAATAGCCCAACGTACAGCGTGTGGGCTGTTTTTGTCTCTGTCAATGGCCACCGCAGTGGTGTTGGCAGGTACATTGCTTTCATCAGAGAAGTGAGGAGCCATCAAGGGAAACTTGTGACTTGTGGCTCACGGCAATGTTCGCTAAAACTTTGTGATGACAGAATAAGTTGCCACCACCGCCGTTGCAAACCACCAGGCCAATCCCTCCTGCACCTCCAGCTATAACTGCTTTGCGAAAAAAGAAGAGAAAAAAATCCTCCACGAGAAAGAAAGCGGGAAATATAATAATAATATTATTGAAGGGCGAATGAAGAAGCCAAGGTTGAGGTCTTTGTCCTGGTGTTTAGGTGCAACTGCAATATCCCCATGTGTCCTCCTGGCAACAAAAATGGACGTTCCTCATGTAATGAACCTAAGAATTCATGTCTTCCGTTCGCCTGTTTTAGCCAATTTGACCTGGCCCTTTCCTTCATTGTAAGAAAAAGCTGCATTTAGGAGTTCATTTTTTACTATAATTAGAGCATTTGACCATCAGTCAATCGAGCAGATTCACAATCTTTGAACTTCAAGTCTTGGTGAAGAATGAGTTGCAGAGGTTTATTAGCATGAACCTTACTATATATGGGAAAAAACATAAAAGGCAAATAGATTTTTATTAAGAAATTAAATATTAATTTTATAATAAAAATCCAAACATTTAATTAATGTTAATGTAAGCTAAAATTCATTTTTAAATTTTTTCTTAAAAAAACAATTCTTTTATTTTTATATGATAAAGTAATATGTTTATATGTTTATTTACTTAGTAAATGCAATATGCTTACATGTTTGTTAAAATGTATTAAAAATAATTTATTTCATATTATTTTTATAATTTTAAAAAATTGAAGGTGAAAAAATATGTATTTAAATAAAATAATAGGAGTAAATAATACATTTGAAACATTTACTTATTTTATACATAATATATTTATCTTATGAAAAGTGATATAATGCATAAAATCATATTCATAGTTAACTTTATTTTTGTCATTAAGTATAATTTATTAGGCTAGGAATTAGAAATCCAGCTTTTTCATGTGGAGATATATGCACTTATATCAAACAAAAATATCTAAATGCTAATTTAATCGTTTACCTTACATTTCATTCTATTAATAATATATAAAAAGTAAACTCTTGAAGACTTAATTGCTATAGCAACAATAGTATAATTGATATTAATAAAGATAAATATATATAACTAATTTAATTATTAATATATTATATATAAATAATGTTGTGAATGATTTTATAAAATATTGTTATTAGCATATATATATGTATATGTATATGTATTAAGATATATAAAATAAATAAATATTTTAATTGTGACATAAAACTGTACCGGCTTAGCCTGGCTCCAAAAGTAGATTTAAGCTGCCAAACGACGTCGCTTTAAAGGTCATCCCTCTTCCCCCACTCAAATTCTACACCCAAGCAACGTAAACCCAGAACCCGAATCCAGGAAACCGTAAAAAAAAAACCATTCGATTGTAAATTCGGACGCCGAATTGAGAATCCGATCAAGAGAAGATGTCGACGGTGTACGTTCTAGAACCGCCGACGAAGGGTAAAGTGATACTGAACACGACGTACGGCCCACTGGACATCGAGCTGTGGCCCAAAGAAGCCCCGAAAGCCGTTCGGAACTTCGTGCAGCTCTGCCTCGAAGGCTATTTCGACAATACAATCTTCCACCGCATTATCAAGGGCTTCCTCGTCCAAGGCGGTGACCCCACCGGCTCCGGCACCGGTAACCTCCCTCTTTCTCTTCTTTAATTATTGTTTCCTCTAGCTGTTTTTGATTAGTTAGGGTTAGTTATGAGTTTGAATTTTTTGTTTTAAGGTGGAGGAAGTATTTACGGGAGTGTGTTTTCGGACGAGTTTCATTCGCGTTTAAGATTTAACCATAGAGGTATTGTTGCTTGTGCCAATGCTGGTTCGCCGCATTCGAATGGGAGTCAGTTCTTTATGTCTCTGGATAAATGCGAATGGCTTGATAAAAAAAACACTATTTTTGGAAAGGTAACCCGTGATTGCATTTTATATAAATTTTTTTATTTTGTAATCCATACTTGAGTGTTACTGGAACTGATTGTTGGTTGTTGGTAGGTTACCGGAGACTCTATATTTAATCTTCTGACAATAGGTGAGGTTGACACTGATCAGAATGACCGGCCTTTGGATCCTCCTCCAAGAATCAAATCAGTTGAGGTAGCTTTTTCTTTTTTATTTTTTTGATGAAGTATAGAACTAATTGACTGCTAAGGCATGTTGTATGTTGCTTCTTGATCTTGGTTTTTATAACATTTGAAAAACATTATGTCAGCCAGTTTTATCCTTTGATTTCCTGTTTTAGGTACTTTGGAACCCTTTTGAAGATATAGTTCCTAGAATATCTTCAAAGCCTTTGATCCAGCCCACAGCTGAATCTGAGAGGAAAGATTTGAAGAAGAAAGCTGTGAAGTAAGTCTTCTTCCGCCATAATTGAGCACTCTCTTTTGAGCATATTAAGGATACTTATGTTTATCATGATGAAGATATTCTTATTACTTAAGGTATATGTGTTCTTTGGAGAATGCAGAAAGCTGAACTTGCTGTCATTTGGAGAAGAAGCTGAAGAAGAAGAGAAGGAATTGGCAGCAGTAAAGCAAAAGATTAAGAGTAGTCATGATGTATTGAGTGATCCTCGCCTCCTAAAGCAAGAACAGGCACTGATCCCATATCTATCTTGATGTGCATTTTCCCATTTTCTTTTCCAATACTTAAATAAATTGTTTAACCATGATCAAGCCAAGTTACTTGATGCACAGTTTTCTTAAATTTTCTTAAATTTACAGAAATTCTTCTTCTGACCATCCCCTGAACTAGCCTTTGGCATAGTGTGAATTTAATCTGGTTGTCTGGTGAATACGTTTTAAAATTGTTACCAACCACTTAATGGTGAACATAACAAGTCATGTAGTTGTGCTGACATGCAGCATGGCTTTGCCATATTATGAGCAATTAATGAATCTTGAGCCCATATTCTTAACACAACTTCTTTGATGCAGGATTCATCCAATGTCAAAACAACTAAGGATGTGCAGTTGTCTGTAAGGGGAGCTCTAAGCTCAAAGAGAGAAGGAGCGGAGAAAGATGTGGATGCTGAGTTGTCTGATTCCCTTGATCATAGTGACGATGATGAGGCCAGTTTTGATGCACGAATGCGTTGTCAAATACTTAATAGACGGAAGGAGCTTGGAGACCACCCATCCAAGCAAAAGATGCAAAATGGTAACTGTTCAATATGGAACTCTTTTACCTTTTGGATTTAAAAATGGAAGTTTAAAGTCTCGAAAACTCCTAATAACAGTGTGTATTCTCATAGACTAGACTTTGTTGTCTTAATCTTAAAAATCTCTAAATTCCAATTTAAGAAAAACAAAAATAGAGGAAACTAAGATCAAGCCTTGCATTATGTTCACATGTACTAGTAACATTCATTTACAGATGAGGTAACACTGTTAGATAATAGTTCAGTTCACACATTTCATGTCATGCACAAATGAGCACGCGTGCTCATGCATGATACCTTCTGAGTTTAAAAGCACCCTTGAAACAATTAGAGATATCTTGAAGAAACAATTGGAATAGAAGTTTTTAAAACTGTCACCCTCCCATGGAAGACATAAAAGAATCAAGTATTTTGGTTTTGATCAAACAAGATATAAATGCAGATTAAGGAACTGGATTTTTGCATATATGGTTAATTTTTTTTTTTTATAATTGGGGGAAGGGGGATTCGAACCTTGCTTTTTAGGCAGGGGGATAATGCACCAACCAATGAGCCAAATACTCGGGTGCGCATGTATGGTTAATTTAAGAAGCTCTAATGTCTGAAAATGGATATTGCTGCAATTATAAGAGCTTTAGGTTTTCATTCTGCTCAGCTCATGTTGCAGATCCAAATTAGAATTATCTATAACACCTCATAATGAAAGAGCATTATACTCATAACCGTAAGATCTCACGTGTTGTTTGCTGAGCACCATTATGCGCTTGGTTTAAGGTTTAGAATTTATCAATAAGGTTTTGATCAATTTACCGATGTTAAACCCTTGGAACCTGTTATCAGATAGCTTTTCTTTCTAGTGTGCATCCTTCATTCCATCTGGTTTACTTATTACTGAGTGATTTCTCAAATGGTCTTTGACTTGTGGAATCTTGTGCAGGGAGCTCTAAACCAAATGACCGTGAAATTTCTGCACCAAGGTAAAGATATGAATGATTTATTTTCTGTCTTTTTTTCTACTCTTACTTATTCTCTCAAAAGGTTTCTTCTAGAGTATACATGTTTAGCAACCATCCACACAGGTGTTTAACATGATGCACCTGTCAGATGTTTGTAATTGCATGAAAGCTGCTAAAATTTGGCAACTGAACGGCATTGCTTTCATTAAACATCTTCTTATTGTTTTTTAGTGCTTTTTACTTTGTTCCCCAGTGTGTTGGTTTTACTAAGGTCATTGATTTGGTTTGGTTATGATTTAAACCATTTTTCCCTTTGGTTTGCTGTTTCCTTTTTGAACATTATCACCTTCTATTGCTGCTGCTTCACCTGGTTATTGAAGATATAGAATCTGCTGGTATTGCTTTTTCTTTTTTGCATAAAGAACTCAATACTTTTGTGGTGATGTTTACACCAGGTCCAATGATGAAAGTATTGATGATGACCAACCAAGGGTAGAAAAGCTGTCCCTGAAGAAAAAGGGTATGGGATCAGAAGCCAGAGCTGAGCGCATGGCTAATGCTGATGCAGATTTACAGTTATTCAGTGTGGCTGAACGAGGAAGATTGTTGCAAAAACAGAAGAAGCGCAGACTTCAAGGACGTGAAGATGATGTATGTTTAAAATTTCTGTTTCAAATTCAATGATGCTTTTCCCTTAATATTTTACTTTTCCTCCATCTTTGTTTTGTCCTTTCGCAATGCAACTCCCACAAGTTTTGCAAGTTAGAATCTCCCATTCAACTTGATTTTTAGCAAAAAGTGAGCCATTATGCAATCTTCTGTGCTTATGAAAGATTTCTATCTCTTGCTAATCTCAAGAAATAAGAAAGGTGATAGGCCTATGTGGAAATGTGTTTCCTCCTTTTAAATTTGAAAGCACATTCTCTGTGCACATATTGGCACTAATTCTAGTCCATAAGAACCTACTTTTCTTTATTTGTTGTTTTGTGAATCCTAGGTTTTAGCAAAACTTGAGAAGTTCAAGCAATCTATTTCCACAAAACCAGCTGCTCGAAGCAGTGGGCCTGCAGGTCATGAAAATGAGGATTTGTCTGACTGGAAAGCAGTTCGGTTAGCATTTGCTCCTGATACCAAGGTTTGTTTTTTAAGATTTCTTCAGGCATTTCAGAAAAACCAACTGCATGTGATTTTTGTAAGTGTTTTATGAACAGTACCAATTATGCCATGCCAAAGCAAAAAGAAAAGCTTCTGACTACAGGAACTTTACAAAATCCCCATGTATTCTGGCTTAGGCTTCGGTAAGTCCAATTGCAACAATGGAATCATAGGGAGTTTAATCAATGGTTTTCTTCGAATCATCATGCAGGATGGTATGTCTCGCAAGGATGACCCGAATGACTATGTGGTTGTTGACCCTCTTTTGGAGAAGGGGAAAGAAAAATTCAACCGGATGCAAGCCAAGCAAAAGCGACGGGAACGGGAATGGGCTGGCAAATCTCTTACTTGATCTAGTTAAAGGCTGATGAAAATGACAGTTGGTTCGGTTCACATGCCTGTCTGCCTTTTTGCTTCGACTGCTGCGGAAAATGTGGATTATTCCATTATGCATTTCATGCATCTAAAGTCCCACGAATCAAACGTTGGGAGCTTGAGGTTGAGTTTCTCTTACCATAGAATTTGACATTGATATTGGTATCGATATCGAGATCACAAATTGCGGAAATATTGGATATAAATAAAAAAAATCTGTGTCATGGGTAAATATGATGGAAAATTGTAGCAAAATGTCAGAAATTTTGAATGAAACTTTAATTTATATTCCTTCATATATTTATGCATATTTTAATTTTGAATGAAACTTTAGTTTATCTCTATCATCATTTGCAATAATGCCAAATATTGTAAATTCGATGAAAATAATAATACTTAGTTAATATTTCATCTTTGAAAAAAAAAATATGAATGGGACTTATGAATATTCGTGGAAATTTTCATGAAATTTCCATAATACGAGAAACTAAACTGTAATTGAAAGAATGCTCTACAGTCTATACAGTTGGAAATAGGTGGATGATGAATGATGAAGAAGAATTGAGTGTGAAATTGGTTTTTGGTTTTTTGCCAAACCCACAAAGGTATTTGGAAATACCACCATTTGACCTATAATAGAGTTCATCCTGGACCGAAAGGGGGGAGGTATCTGTAAATAGCTTTGGAGGCAAGGCAGCAGTCTTTCTAGGTAAAGACTCGTTCAACGACTACCAACCCATTCGAATGTGTAACATGAAAGAATTCGTCACTAATCAAAAGCTATTGCATAAAGAACAAAAAAAAGGACACACACACACATGGTTGACTACGTGCCATTCAGATTCGCCTATGCTAGTTTCTAGTTTCTACAACATTTATTGATCCCATGGAATTTAAGCAGACAGATGTGGCTATGCCTATGCCTGCTCTAGTTATCAACCCCGCTTTCTTCAAAAAACCGGGCACGCGACCGAACAAAAAGCAGCCGAAAATGTTGAATTTTGTTACCTTGGTTTGCCCCCACTTCAGCCCTGCCGTCTAAATGTTGTAACATGCAGCAGAAATTAAGTAATTAAGGCCCCCCTTGTAATTATCATCTCTGGTTAACTTTGGAGTTATTGAAATTTTAATGACACCCTTAATTATCCTTAAATTAGCTTTCATTGCATCAATGGGTCTTCTACTAGTTCGATATTAAGCTAGCTTATAGTGTATATAATTTGTCATTATCATTATTGTCTTAACGGTAATGCCATATATTTACCTAAATCTGCATGCTCTAGCGTATCTGGAAGGATCCAAAACATTTGTTTAATACTTTGTTATCTATTATTCCAGGACTATGTTTTAACTTGTAGGAAAAGAATCAAAGATTCTTCCCAGTTTTCTCATGCTATTTTACCCTTTTCTTTTGGTAAAACAAATCTTTGGCAAAAGCAAAAGGCCACACACAAATTAGAAAACAAAAAGCCAAAAAACCACGTGGACAAGAAGACATAAATTTTCCACAGAATTGTAACGCAACAACCACAATCCTCGTTCATTCCAATCACTGTCAGCAAGCAAGCAAGAAAGAAAGCATCTCTCAACAGATTGGATGATTGAGCGCCGCGTCATTGCCATGACTCAAGCCACCGATTTTGGGCCCCACAAGTTTTCACACCCATATTCATGCCTTTTTCTAGTTCCATACTGTATTCAAATTATCAAACATTAAAAAATTTACAAAATAAAATACCCTTATTCTTAAAATTTTTTATTAAAATTATATAAAAAATATTAATTTTTATTAATTTGATAATATATTAATATTTAAAAAATATTTTAATCTTTATTAATTTTAAAAAGCATTATTATATAATTTTTTATCAATTAAAAAAAAAAAAAAGAAAGCTTCGATCGAGCTCCCCGAGGAAGCATCAGGGCTCGATCTCCCCTTAGGAGCTCCGATGCTCCCTTGGAGAGCCCAGTTGGGACTTTAGTGTTCTCAGGGAGCATGATATGGTGTTTTTTATGAATAGTTGGCCAATGCAAGGATGTCGTCAACTGATTTGAGGGAAAAAAAAATATTTTAAATATTTTATATTTAATATTAACACGTTTAGAAGTTTGAGATGAAATATTTATTTTGAAATTTAATAAATTTTTTTGTAATTTTGATTAAAATTTAAAAAGTGAAATATTTATTTTAAAATAAAATTTATCCTATGTTCAAAAAGTATAGTCGTATCTTGTGTTCAAAAAAGTATAATCTTCATCTTGTGTCTTTGCTGTCTCTTTCATTTCAATTTTCGTTTAACAGTTGAAAAACGGGGGGAGCTGAAATCACCCCACCAAATGAATAAAAGAAAAAAAAAAATAAAGAGCATCCCCGTAATCCAAGGTCACCGTCCTACACCTACCGCCACCATCTCCATATCTGGACAGGAGAGATCCAAAGGCCGCGTTCACACTTGCCACATGTTTTTTGTGTTTCTTATACTGGTTGATGATTCTACTATGTTCTTTCTTTGACACTTGCGCGGCAGCGTTTGCCACCCCATTTGCAAGCCCAAACCCTCTCCCGCTAGTTCATGGGATTAACATGCTGGTCAACCCCAAATTTTTATTCAAATGAAGCTGAAAATTTCAGATTTAATTCTACCTGTTAAATTGATTATTTTTTCAATCCAATACGAAACGAACAAGCTGATAAATTAAAAAGATATAATATTTATATTTATATTTATATTATTGTGTTTTTTTAATGGATTATTTTGGCTTAATATTAATTTAAAAATATTTTTTTGTTTGATTAAAAAAGGGAATTTCGATGTAGTTATGTAGGCAAATTTTATGCTCAAAATTTGAATACGCAACTTACATACGTAACTGAATTCAATGATTAAAGAACAAAAAAAAAAAGGCGTATAAAGATAAGGCTCATTGTTGTCGATAGATTGCTGCCGTACCGTAACATTGTCTCAGCTATATAATGCATTTTATGCAACGAGGCACAAATCATTTGAACTCCCCACAAACATTGCCAATGTCAGTTTGAATCTCTTTCGCGTTCACACTTGCTTCTCCCTTTTCACACCTTTCTTCCTTCGCTTTTCAAACCCCCCAAGAAAAAAACCAAATTTTTAACTACTTTCTCTTTAATTTCGGCTCATAAGTCGTACCCTTTTTTTCTTTTTGTTGCCTATATGAAACTCTCGACTCGGGCAACCCAAGGACTCATTTTAGTATCTTGTTCACTGTTTGCTTCGAAATGAATAACGGTGACAATTACAAGCGGCGGCGAAAGGAGAGGTTCGCCGACGAAGATGGTTACGACGACGATAGCTGTTCAAGTGATCATGAAACCAAGAAGAAAGATTTGAATGGTATCATCACTTCGTTGCTGTTGCTGGAAGAGCAAGAGAAGCGAGACAGGGACGAGCAGGACGAAGCATCCAATGAGGAGAAATTGATTTTGGAGTCAACCCACAGGAGGAAAACCAAAACCATGCTTGAATTTTACTCGGAATTCCAGGATTACTACTCCGAAATCGAAGAAACCGACCGCGTTAAGCGGAAGAAGTCTCGCGCCATGGCCGCTTCGGTCGCCGCGGCTTCCGTTAACCAAACGGAGAACCAAGCACCCAACAATCATATCAAACAATCCGGGTCGGGTCAGCAGAGGCGGTTGTGGGTGAAGGACAGATCGAAGGCTTGGTGGGACGACTGTAACCGACCCGATTACCCAGAAGAGGAATTCAAGAAGGCGTTTAGGATGAGCAAGTCAACGTTCGAGCTCATTTGCGAAGAACTCAACTCCGCCATCGCCAAAGAAGACACGACGTTACGGAACGCGATCCCCGTCAAGCAAAGAGTGGCAGTTTGCATTTGGCGGCTAGCCACCGGCGAACCGTTGCGGCTCGTTTCGAAACGGTTCGGTTTAGGCATCTCGACTTGTCATAAATTGGTCCTTGAAGTCTGTTCGGCAATACGCAGCGTTTTGATGCCGAAGTATTTACAATGGCCGGACGAGGATTCTTTGAGGAAAATAAAGGAAGAGTTCGAGGGTAGCTCGGGGATACCAAACGTGGTAGGATCAATGTACACGACGCATATTCCGATAATAGCCCCGAAAATAAGCGTGGCAGCGTATTTCAATAAGAGACATACGGAACGGAACCAGAAAACGTCGTACTCGATAACGGTACAAGGTGTGGTCGATCCTAGGGGAGTTTTTACCGATGTCTGTATCGGGTGGCCAGGTTCGATGAACGATGATCAGGTGTTGGAAAAATCAGCTTTGTACCAAAGGGCAAATGGGGGATTACTGAAAGGTGTTTGGATCGTAGGGAGTTCGGGGTATCCATTAATGGATTGGGTTTTGGTTCCTTACACACAACAACATTTAACTTGGACACAACATGCTTTTAACGAGAAGATTGGGGAGATTCAAAGGGTGGCTAAGGAAGCCTTTGGGCGATTGAAAGGGAGATGGTGTTGCTTGCAAAAAAGGACAGAAGTGAAGTTACAGGATTTGCCTGTTGTACTAGGAGCATGTTGTGTTTTACATAACATTTGTGAAATGAGGAACGAAGGGCTTGACCCAGACTTGAAAATTGAGCTTCTTGATGACGAGACGGTCCCTGAAGTTGCTTTGAGATCGGTAAGTTCGATGAAAGTTAGGGATGCCATTGCTCATAACCTTTTACATCATGGCCTTGCTGGCACTGCTTTTCTGTAATTTACATCCATGAAGTTGGAAAAAAGAAATACCCTATTTGTTCTTTATAAAGATTAGAAATTCTTTCTTTGCATGTAGTATAACATTACTGTAGGGATTAATTCTAATTTTTGTTTGAAGGGGATGTGTAAAATTATATATTTGTCCCCTCTCACAAATGGAATTGATTTGGAGTTGTAGTTTGAGTAGTGGTCTTGGATTTACAATTACAACAAGAACGAATATCTCTGTATTCCTAGGTTCTATACTTCTTCAATTATGAAATAAACATATGAATGGAATCAAACATAAAAAATATTCTTTTGAATTTTCAATTTTAGACAATCTTACATGGAATGTATATGTGATGTTCCTTTTTTCTTTTTCCCATTTTTGTTCTGAACTCTGGGGGTGATGTTGGTGCCATTGTTTATAGATCTATGAGGCTTTTATTTGTATAATGTTTTAAGACTCAACTGTTCATCTCTGATTGAAAAAAGCACATGAATTATTCAAAGAAAGTTACTGTTCTTATTCTGGAGTCAGGACCAGCATTTTCTCAGTTTTTTGTTTCTGCATTGTCTTCTCTCTGAAATGCTATCTGCCTCTCTCTCTCTCTCTCTCTCTCTCTCTCTCTCTTTTCTGTGTTGTATGACCTTGAAATTGGTGGCAAGAGGAAGGGTCCTGCTGACATTCAACTGTGAATTAAGAGCCTAGTGAGCACTTTGAATTTATGGATGTGAGGGACCTTTGGGCCCATCTCTGTTTTAGTATTACTTTGGGGGGATCCCTTTCATTTTAGTATTCAAGTTTCAAGGTACATGGATTCCCAATGTTGTATTCCAAATTGAAATTCCTTTTCATTTTGGCCAACTGGTGGTAAATGCAGAGAGAAACTTTTGCACTTACTAAAACATAATGAGCTTTGCTTCTATTATTTATTTCTCTGTGTTATAATTTCTTCTCTGTCAAGACCTGCTTCAAATTAAAACATGATTCAAGCTCTAACACAGGTAAAGCCATCGGTTAGGTTGCCTGGTGGTTTAGTTTCTTTCTGAACTCAATTTTATTGTGGTCTTAATGCTCCATCGTCACATTCAAGGTCCTTTCAGAAGAAAAATCATGGCAAGTGATTTACTAGATAAACGAATTCACGGGTGATGTTTCTTATCTCCATGCTGAACAGGGACAAGGCATGAAAATGACTTACTAATTCTCAATACAGAAAGATGAAGTTGCAAACGGTATAATTAATGATAAATATGCCCAGTTTCTGAAGAAACTTGACACCCAAATGCAACTGCATATTAAAGTATAAACTACAAGACAAATCCAAATGACTTCAATTGGACGGGAACGGCAAGTTTATCAAACAAATAAACCAATTGTTTTCTTATGACATAACTTCCAATTGTGAATAATATAATAAAGGGGCAAACTTGTAGCACTGGTGACTTCTTACCCAAGTCTCAAAACCATTGCAATGCATAAGTCTTTGGCGACTTTCACGCCATAACGTATAATACAGATGTACCAGTCAAATTTGTATTCTTTCCGGGATGACTAGAACCCCTCAGTTTTAATGATCTGTCTTTGTTAGAACATTCTTCAATATTCAACATCAACACACAAAAACGGTACTATGAAAAATTTTGTTCACATTTAAGCTACCAATCTCATGATGCCAAAAGGATAAGATAGGGGGAGGTTTAGCTGTCAGCACCGCGTATGTATGATTAAATTGCAGTATAACTTATCCAAAATGCATTGCATACTATTGACCACGGTCCACGGTTAAACAGATACATTGCCTTGCAATGAAAATCTAGTGTGATGGGAATTTTACATGCAAACTCATGAGAAAACAACAACTGATCTGGAGTACTCTCTTCCATTAAGTTCTGCATAAGCAGGTGTAACGATCGTTTCAATGATTGAAGTTGGGTATCAACATGTCAATACCATAAAAGGCAACTTGGATTGATGGTCAACTACAGCTTTCGATCAATATTAGAACTCAACACATTGATCATCACGATCAGCTCGGTATCGGAAAGGGAAATGTGCAAACTGGATTCTCAAGGCAGGGGAGTCAGGTTTCTTGTCATCAAATTTATAACCTGCAATAAAATCAACATTCCACAACCTATAAGAAATGACTGCTAATGCTGCAATTCTAACAAACAGACATTGTGAGAAATTGATGAGCATGTAGATCTTCATCACGTTTATGCCCATTGTCAACTAATATATGCCACACAGATGATGAAGACAATGATGCCAGCAACAAAAATGTCAAGTAATTACACTTTGATTAACAAATTATGATATGCCTCGCATTTGCTCCGATTGTTTTGTTCTTCTGTTGCAACATTTATTCTTCTCACTTTAAGTTCTATGCAATTTTTTGTGCCTACATTACCTTGAAGAGCTTGCATGGCAGCCCTTGCGAATTTTGAGTCATGGAACTCTACAAAGCACAAAACCATGGCTCTATCTCCACTCTGCAAGTAATTAATGAGACAACTATAGAATCAGAAAACATTAATAAAATTAAAGTAATAGAGGAATAGGATGGGATTATGTTAACATCTTGGTATGTTAAGCCATTTGTCCCTGACATTTCTCAAAAGGCATTGCATAGAAAGCCTTAAGCACAAAACCAATCATTGGTAACATCTTCTAAGCCAACTTGGTGTTATTCTAACAGAGAGAAGCATGTTGCAGACACTTCTATTGGCTTTACTTCAAGAAGCTCTAGCAATACCAGCGAAGCTAACTCGAAAGAAAGTATCAAGTAGTAAACTTACATGTCTTGGTTCCTTGTGAATGACTTTTATCTCTTTGTAGCCAAGAAATGGACGGAAAAGATCTTTGATGCTAAGTGAAGGACTAAAATGACCATAAAACAATGAGAATTTCTTATATTCAGGCAAAATACAGTTTAGTTTTGCATAATATTGTGAAGCATATGATATTCTTGAGATGTTGATGCACATATCCATGCACACAAGTATGCATGGGAAACAAGGATACGCCCTACTTCTCTTCTTGTACAGTCTGTTGGAAGCCCATCGACAAACAGAATGTTTGATTCTCCTGCATCAACTTGTGGACCATCACCGTTTCTCAAGGAGGCAGGCATTTCATCAACAGCATCAGGAATACCAGGCCTCATAACTGCTGTACCATCCTGCCTTTGGCCAACTAAGTTAGGATCTTCTAGAGGAGATGAGCAACCCTTTATGCTAGCTCCAGCTGATACAGCACCAAGGCTAGGTTCAGGTTGAACGCCAGCACTTGAACTAATGCCAACAGGACCATCCCGTCTTTGATCATCTAGAGCAGATGTGTAACCCTTTATGCTAGCTCCAGCTGATCCAGCACCACGGCTGGGTTGGGATTGAAGTCCAGCACTTGGACTAATACCTACAGGAGCATCCCATCTTTGGCCAACTGAATTTGGAACCTCTAGAGCAGATGAATAACTCCTATCGGTGGCTGCAGCTGATACAGCACCAAGTCTGGGTTCAGGATGAACTCCAGAACTTGGGCTAATGCCAGGAGCATCCTGTCTGTGGCCAACTAAACCTGGAACTTCTAGTGCAGATGAGTAACCCCTAATGGCAGATCCAGCTGATACGCCACCAAAAGTAGGTTCAGGGTGAACTCCCACACTTGAGTAAACACCTTCTGGAGCATCCCATCTTTGGGCAGTTAACTTTGGATCTCCTAAAGAAGATGGGTAAGACCTTACAGTATCTCTGGCTGATAGACCACCAAGATTGGGTTCAGAATAAACTCCAGAATTTGAAATATCATCCACACCATATCTCCAAGGCTGCAATCTGTTTATCTGCATCATAAATACCCATAAAAAGGAAAGGACATTCTCAGTTGTACGATCCCAAAGTTATTTAAGAAAATAATGTAATAGTAGAAATGCCTTACATCTCTCTTTTGAACATCTGAAGAAGCGTACTGCATATCAGCATGTTGAGATGCCAATGAGGGTGCTTCAGATGTAAAGTAGCCAGGAAAGCTGGGCCCCGAAACACTTCCTATCACAATGAAAGTCAACAATCAAGAAATTGATGTTAACTTGTTAAGATCAATTTGAAGACAGGAAATGGAAAGCAAAAAAACCACCACAAAGGAATCCACGATTAAAGATTCAAAACTGGGAAAGTTTTTTTTTTTATCTACCATTATTTTCCATCGTTGAGGTATGCCATGATGAATACCTCAGTGCAGGGCACCGGACAATTAAGCAAAAAAATTCCCACCTCCGCGAAATACATAGTTGAATATACACCAAGGTTAAATTTAATGGGTAGAAGAAGCAGGGAAAAGCTATGAGAAACTATTAAAAAAGGGGAACGCAAAGCACTGGTGCAAACGGAGATTCATAGCAAATGCAGTTCATTAAAAGATATCACCTATATGATTTTAAAAAAAAACACCTTAAGAAGTCAGGAATCATTGGGGAGTCTTGACATCAGCCATTGCAAATATTAATTATGTTTAAGTAAAAAAAAAATTTTTTTTTTAAAAACCCAATAGCTATATTATACAGTATAAGAGAATCCTCCTTAAATATCCAAGAATGGTTTCAGCGAATCAACTCCAACGTAGTGCAGTTCAAATGACACCGTTATAACCACATCCATTACTAGACATAAGAAGCTATATTCAAAGCATAGTAAAGAGTGCAAATTTGAAGACAATAGGCCAAAAGACAAAATTTTGGTAAGAAAATAAGAAAAAAATAGTGGAAGCCAAGAGTAAAGGAAGACAAGAGCTAGCACCTCTTTCTGCTGCAGCAGCAGAGTATCTGTAATAATTAGGATCCCCCATATGTTTCTGCAACTCTCTCCTTGGCCTTCTTTAGCTTTAAAACAGAGGTCCAAAACCCCTTTGCTTATTGGCTTTCCTTTGTCTGGTGAATGCTGCCAAGATATGATAGGAGAAAAAGGAAAAAAAAAACAAAATAAAAATAAATTATTTTGGGCTCTGTTTGGCTTGGGCCTAAAAATTTAGGTTTCTTCTGTTTAGCTCAACTGGTCTAAAAAAGCTTTTGGGCCTTGTTTGATTTGATTAGGTCCAATTGTTTGTTCTATAGTGACTTTTTTTTTTCTCTTTTAATTTATTCTTCAAGTTCCAAATCCACCCTTCTTTTTTATTTCTTATGGAAAAAAAGGACAAAAATATTAATAGCAACATTATTCTTTGGAAATATTGATGAACTTATATCAAATGCACCTTAGATTTAAGATGAACATTTAGATTGATAGGTACCAATCATACCAAATCAAACCTAGTTTTCAAGATATTGCTCTAAATTTGTTAGTTGACATTCAAGTGACCAAAGCCTCAAAATGGGGATTTGCAGTGTTGTCTAAGCAATGTTCAATTACCCAAAAAGCAGTCCTTCATAATTGTTTTAATTTAAACCATGTTTTAATGTTTGATCATGCATGTTGTAATCACCCATTACTCAATATCTGAATTTGATTTGCAAAACCCATTGTGCTTCCACCCCCACTGCAAAAAGATTAGATCTTGAATGAACAAAGGCAACCACAGACAAAGCTTTGTGCCTTGAAAACTTTCCCACACCAAATGGAACAGCTGTCTTTTGAGAGTTGCTGCTAAACTGCCTGTCCAAAATGGTGTCAAACATGGGGAGGAAGATGGGAGACTAGCATATGCCCTTTGCTTTTAAATTTTTCTTTTACTCCTTCACTGTCACCTTACAATTTAGTACAATTGCATTGTTTTTTCTGTACAAAAATACAGGAGTGACCCCACCAATGGGGATATGATCACGTGAGCAAAAACTGTCACTGTCCAGTAATAAATTTCCACGTTAACTCAGGGGTGCACAAGGCCCAGATGATGAACTGGAATTTTTTGTACTGGATCATTTGGTCTAATTATGGTACAACTGACCCCACATGTGGTATACAATAATACTTTAAAGAGTCTATGGCAGAGTGTTGCTGGTTTCACAGCTAGATTTCACTGTGAAGAAATTCCTTAGTTTTAGGACAACCACGCCACAGCTAGTCTTTCCTTCTCACTTCCTTACTTCTCACATGTCCTAAAAGAAACCACTTCCTACCAAAACCACTCCAAAAACAAATTAATGATTTGTCTCCCTTTGATTATACTACCAATAAGAAATTCAAGAAAAACTCCAAATTTACTAAATATTGTAAATAGCGTAAAAATTTATTTGTCTGGTTTTTCCACACGGTTTAGATATATTTAGGTTAATCATAATAATTAAGGTTAGCTGTCATTGAAAATCTAAACTAGCAAGTTTAAGGTTTGTGTGATTTTTTTTTTTTTTTAAAAGAGTTTGTGTCCGTTACTTGAATAGATTCACTGTCCCAATGAATGTAAGCATTAGCAATTAAGTTTGTTTAATGTAAAGATTATGACACTAATAGCAAAATTTTTTTTGACCAAATCAATTATAAGGTCATGTTTGGTTGGATCCCTATTATGTGTCATTAAAATTAAAAATTTGTTCCTCTTCAAATTTAGATGAAATCCACAAATATCCATTCAAATATTTATATATATATATATATATATTTTATAATTTTTTTTTTCCTTAAGAGGACAATAATGCACACGGAAATTTTACGTGTAAGTACTAAGAAAAGAGATTAACTCTCATTTTTTTAAGCAGCACAAGACAACCAATCACTTACCAAGCATTAAAAAAAAATAAAGCCCACATGATGTTCCAGGCGAGTGAACAATACTCTCCAATCACAACCCAACACACGGTGGGCCCTCCTTGCAGCTTTCTTGTCCAAAAATGTGTCAAAATATCATTTATGACCGGAAAACGACGCCTCTCTCCACCACACCTCGAAGTGAAACTCACGCGTGCGTCACCGCGCCTGAGAGTTCCCCTACTCATACGCTGACAACACTCCTTAAACTTATTGCTTCATAAATAAAAACAAATAAAGAAAAAGGCCTCACCTCCCCTGCTCCCAATCCCACCCTAAATCCGTTCCAGAGAATACCGCCACGCTAGCAATAGCCGACGTGGAATATTTTTATTGGTGTATAAAGGAAAGGAGCGTAAGAGTGGATGTAGACGACAAAGAGGAAGACCAGTGAAAGAGCTCTGGTTTCTCTTCCATCGTCTCCCTGTTGGCTCTGTTGCAGTAAATGAGGAAGTTTGTGTTTTTCTTTCAAGTGAGAGAGAGAAAAGTTGAGAGCTTTTAGAATAGCAAATATATAAATATAAATATTTATATCTGTAGAGAGAGAGAGACACAGAGAGCTATTCAGAGAGAGAGAGAGAGAGAGAGAGAGAGAGGAAATGGAGGGCATAGAGGAAGAAGAGAGCGGAGAAAAGGAGGTGTTAGGGTCAAGCTTGACGATGGAGAAAGTGGCGGCGGCTAAACAGTTTATTGAGAATCATTATAGAGCTCAGACGAAGAATATTAAAGAACGCAAAGAAAGGTAATCTTTTTATTTATTTTTAACAAAATTTATTTTTTTGCATTGTTATCAGCTATATTTGGTTCCTGAGAAATCAAAAAAGATAGGATTTTTGAATGTTAGGTACTTAGATTAGTGCATTTTTTTGGTGGAATCAATGAACTTTGTAGTCAACTGAACCTAACTTCTTCAATTGCTTCTTATTTTATTTTATTTTCTGGTTTTGAGCTCAGGAGCTGTTGCTGGTCTTGTTTTGTATGTGGCTTAGTTCCATTTTTTTTCTGTCTGTGTTTGGGGAGTGGGGAAATGTCAAATCAGGTTTCTTTGTTAGGAATTGGAGCATTTAATAGGAGTAATTGAGCTGTTTCCCAGATCAGATGAGTTCTTGAAATATTGGATTTCAAAGTATCGGAAAGATTTTTGTGTATTTTTCCTTACTTGTCTTACCAATTAATGGTAGGGGCTTATTAAATCTGATCTGGTGCTTGATTTAATTATCAATGCAAAGTTGCTCCAGTTGGAAGTTACTATTAACAGTCTATTACAGGCCTTTACGAGTTGGCAATGTGATGATCCAAACATTTCTATGTAGTATTGATATTCAAGGTCATAGATTTACCTTTTCTGTTACTCGTGTCCTTTAGGGAAAATAATAATAATAATAATAATAATGTTCTACGGCAAGGTTTTTATTTTGGAAAATGATGGAAAATTTGGGACTAATATAAATTTTGTATATTGAATGTTTTGTGATTTGTCTTGCTGTTGTTTTCTATGTGATTTGTCATGAGATACATATGCATTCCAATATATATTCAATCAAGACAATGAAGGAAGCATGTGTTGCTTCATTGATGTGTAGGATGTGCACATTTTAGTTGTTGAAAAACTTCTGGATTCCAATACTTAAATTGGTTTATAGAAATTCATCACAACCCTGATATTGTTTTTTGTTCAGCATGCAGATTTTAGTATTTAGATTTCCAAGTCAAATTTATTATCTTTATCATTTATCCACAATAAACCTACTAATTACATCTGGTGTATGATCCTTTCAACTTTATTTGATAAAGAATTCATGAACCAATGCTAGAATATGATTTTTGGTTTATTGGGAATTGAGATTTATTGCAATTAGCTTCTTATTGCTTGTAACATTGTTTTTCTCCTGGTGTATACTTTTCCAAAATTTTGTGAGTATTTGTAGGCTTGGAATTGATAATGCAGATTTCAAGTTAATAACATGAGTTAGTTTCATTGCAGACGATGGATCCTGGAGAGAAAGTTAGCTGCTTCAGATGTGCCCAAGGAGGAACAGATCAATCTTATAAAAGATTTAGAGCGGAAAGAGACAGAGTTTATGAGACTTAAAAGGCACAAGATTTGTGCGGATGATTTTGATCTTTTGACCATTATTGGCAGGGGAGCCTTTGGTGAGGTTAGAATGCTACTGATGCTTGCTATGTGTCAAACTATCCGTGTTTCTAATATAAGCTGCATAGTGCCTTTTATTTGGAACCATGTGTTGCTCTTCTGCTTCTTATTTATACCACCATTCATGGAATGGCTGCCCTGAGTATATTATTGCTTATACTTTTTCTGCAGGTTCGCTTGTGTAGGGAGAAGAAATCTGGAAATATTTATGCAATGAAGAAGTTAAAGAAATCCGAAATGCTTATGAGAGGACAGGTAACATGCAAATTGCCATTCATATAATTGATATCTGTGAAGTTAGAGTTGAGGAGAGTGGAACTTTTGTAGATTATCTGTCTAAATGTTACCTCTTGGTGACACTCACTGCAAATCAACTTCTTTTGATTTTAAAACTAACTTCAAGTTTGTTGTATACTACATCACATTAAGGCATGATTGTGTATCTCTTTTCTATTTTCCCCTGATTTTCAGTTGTTATCTGCTCATTGGGTGATACCTAACATATAAATATCAGATGCTTTAGAATTTGACAATTTTGTCAATTTCCATTAGAGTCCTTTCATACACTGCTAATCTAATAAAATGTATTTTAACTCCTTAGGTGGAACATGTTAGAGCTGAGAGGAACTTGCTGGCAGAAGTTGCGAGCCACTGCATAGTAAAACTTTATTATTCATTTCAGGATGCTGAATACTTATATTTAATCATGGAATATCTTCCTGGTGGTGATATGATGACACTGCTGATGAGGGAGGATACCTTAACTGAAAATGTGGCTAAGTTTTACATTGCTCAAAGTGTCTTGGCCATCGAGTCTATTCACAAACATAATTACATTCACAGGTTAATATTTAGCTTTCCCTACGATGCCCGTTTAACATTTGAAGCAAGATACCTCATTTCTGTTGATAATTGTTACAAGTTATGTTTTACCCAATCTCATTTGTCACATCCACTCTCTTTCCAGAGACATTAAACCTGACAACCTTCTTCTGGACAAAAATGGTCACATGAAGTTATCAGATTTTGGCCTTTGTAAGCCTCTTGATTGTATGACTTTACCAGCAATCCATGAGAATAAGCCCATGGATGATGAAAATATGACAGAACCTATGGACATTGATGGATGTATTCCTGATGCGGATAATAAGAGCAGTTGGAGAAGCCCTCGTGAACAGCTTCAGCATTGGCAGATGAATAGAAGAAAGTTGGTATGTACGCAATTTACTTCATGGTTATATTGTTTGTAATGCATGTATTGTCAAAATACATTTCCAGATGTGTTGCAATTATCAATAGGGCAGTGGCTTGAAAATTTTCAAACACTTTAGTTAATTAAAGCTCATAATGGTATAATATTAACCTTTCAAGTTTCTCATGTGCCAAGTTTCAGTTTTGACTCTTGGTTGTTGGCCCCTTCTATCGCTCACTAACGGCACTTATTTCCATTCTTTATCAAACCTTGAAGTGAAACATAACAATCCAGAAGGTTGTTTATACACATGTTTGTGTTTTGCCTAAGTTCACTAGTTCCTACTGAGGCTTTGCCCTCCTTTATCCCCCTTTTGACTTAATGACAATGGTTTTTTGGACTCAGCAGTTCACTGCTACACACTCCAAACATATGAACTGTTTCAATAATGTACTGGACTTACTGCCTGAAAACTAATGGCACACATCACTCATATATGCAATTTTGTTAAAGTTTCTTTCCCTTACAAAGGCATTTGTAAATAGCAATACTGTTGACTAGAATTAATGAATCTTAAAACTTAGAGAGTGACAAAAGTTTTTGGTAAATTTGTCATTGATTAGCTGCGTCAGTAGTAATGCAATCATTTTATGGTTTGAAACAATTAGTTCAGTTGGTAAAGCTGTAATTCCAGTAATTGTGAAGATTGGTTTTTTATGTTTCTCTTTGAAGGCATTTTCAACTGTGGGAACGCCTGATTACATTGCTCCTGAAGTGTTACTGAAGAAAGGATATGGCATGGAATGTGACTGGTTAGTTATATTTCTTTTTCAATTATCTTTCACTCTTATGGTTGCAACTGTATTTATTACTTGTTCTCCATTTCGAAGTTTTATCTTCGTGCATGAGGCATATCTGTTCTACTTTTCAAACTGTATACCATCCATCATCTTTTTCCAGCAACAAATTTGTATTAAGGAGCTAACCAGTTGCTGAAAGTTCTATTTGTTTTCTTTGCATAGACACAGGTTTCTCTGTGAAGTTCTCATACCATAACTTAAATAATGCCACCTTTTCTGTTGGACTTGTAGGTGGTCACTAGGAGCGATAATGTATGAAATGCTAATTGGATATCCACCATTTTATTCAGATGATCCAATTACCACATGCAGGAAGGTAACACACTTCTATCTGGCTTTATTTTCTCAGCTCCGATAGAATGATTCCCATTTCAGTCAATTTCATTCAGTTGATCTTTGATTTGTTGTCATTAGACTATCTTTCTTTTTTGTGCTCTCTCCAAATTCAGGATACTCCACTGAGCTGAATTTTCTTCTTTCCAACTTGGGCTAGCTTATAATATAAAATCTTTTCCATGACAGATGGAGACTGCTAGTATTAAACGATTTTAATGCTTGATAAAGCCTAGATGTGTTATCTGCTTTTATATATACAATGGTATGCTGATAATATTGTATTTAGTCCACCACTAAAAATGCATTTACTTTTTAATTTGGGCTAGTTTATAATATAAAATCGTTTCCTTTACAGATGGAGACTGCTAGTATTAAACGATTTTAATGCTTGATAAAGCCTAGATGTGTAATCTGCTTTTATATATACAATGTTATGCTGATAATATTGTATTTAGTTCACTAAAAATGCATTTACTTCTACGTATTCAAATTGTGCAAAGTGCTTGCTTGTACAGCATAATTAGGTTGTTGGTGTCTTACCCAGCATCGTGCTTGATGGTGTGTTTTGCAAGCATTCTGAAACTAGGTCACTTTTCTATTAGGCTGTTAATTGTTGAGTATTTTTCCTGAAAAGCTTAAAAGTAAAACCTATGCACAATGATTACTTTGATTTAACGATTTCTCTATGGTAAACTTGATGAAGATATTATTTTTTTTTTCTGATTTTGGTCGTCAATGATTGTCAGATTGTGCATTGGAGAAATCACCTAAGATTTCCTGAAGATTCTAGGTTGAGTCATGAGGCAAAGGATCTCATATGTAGATTGCTGTGTGATGTTGAGCACAGACTGGGTACTGGCGGGGCAAACCAAATCAAAGTAAGATTAGGATATATTCATGTTAGTTCTTTTGTACCAACTATTTCTTCTTCCTTATGGTTGTTGACATATAATTCTATCAGGCTCATCCTTGGTTCAAGGACGTTGTGTGGGATAAACTCTACGAGATGGAGGCAGCATTTAAACCTGAAGTCAATGGGGAATTAGATACTCAGAATTTTATGAAGTTTGATGAAGTATAACTTGGAATTCCCCTTTTATCTTATGCTATTGCTTATTCCAAATGCTAATCACTTTCTTCAATATGTATTTGTCAACAATGGTGAAATTAAATATATAATCTGACTATTTTTGGAATTTTCACCAGTTGGATAATCCGGCACCAGCAAGAACTGGCTCAGGACCCTCTCGGAAGGTTTGTAACAATTGAGGCTGTTTGTATACTCATCTTACGCATTAGTTTGTCCCAGTACTTTCCAGCTGGTGAAAATCATTTTATTCACACATTTTTTTAGTATGCAGCAAGTATGTGCTGTATTATACTATTATGTCCACTGAGAATGCTATGAATATGCAATGGTGAAACTTTATTTGTTCAAAAGATGGTAACTGACAAAACAATTGATATCTTATTACAATGGTCTCTTTTCTTAAATATTGTGTTTTAACACATGACCAAAACAACTGCATTGATGTTGGAGAAGTATATACATTTTTGTCCATGATAATCAACATGCTTGGTTCCCTCTATATTTGTATCTTGATACATTAATTTGTGAGTAGTGAGTCCCTACTCACACAAAAATACATGGTAGAATTTATTTAACTTTTCTCCCTACTTTATGCAGATGCTATTAACACCCAAAGATTTAAGTTTTGTTGGCTATACATACAAGAACTTTGATGCTGTCAAAGGGCTACGCCATTCTTTTGGTATGCATTTTGTCACTTAGTTGTCTAGATTTCAACCTTTTTCTCAATTGCTGCAGCATTTTCTTTGGGTGGTTATCAGCAATAACTGTTTCTATTTGCTTGTAAGCATACTTATTTTGTGCAGAAATTTGCCTGTGATGATTGAAAGTTTGGGTTTCGGTTAGAGAAGTGAAGGGTGTTAGATTTAATTTTATTGTCCATATCAATGTTGATTATAAGCTTGAATTTCTTGTCCATATCCTACTTATTCATCTTATGAGCAAGTATGTAATGTTAAATCAGAGATTTTAATGATGCTGTACTAGCATTATAGATATACTGAATGTCATAATGATAAGGAACCTTGATTTGTTTACACCTTAACATTTTCCTTTGGGACAATTGGCGTGCTAGGGTTTTCAGTTAGTCAAGTTGCTAGTCCTGTTCTGGATCTGTCTAGAGAATGATATTTAATCACAGATTTGAGAAATAGGTGTCCGTGTCTATGATACAACTACTTAACAGCCTTTAACAGCTCAAGAAGTGGATATTTAGATATGGAGTTAGATTTAGAACCATGGATGACAATGCGAATGGAGCCAGGGTGCAAAACCAATCCATGATAGTTGAGCCCAGTTACAAGAGATTACTGGGATGTGGTGAATTTACTGCCCATATTAACTGTTGCTAGTACATGAACATTGTTAAAATTCTCTCAAGAGAAATGGGCTTGATGAGGCAAAATATAGATTTGGGTTTGAACTTTATAGGTGGATTGGAATGGGGTTAATGTCTGGCAGAACCTGAGTGAAATAACTGGTTGTGAACTAGGGGCAACTGGGTAAGACTGCAAAATTAATTTGTCCAACAAAAGACTTGAAACCACATTCTGACAGTAACAGAATCACCTTAAGATGCTAGAATTTGTTGGCAGCATTCTATTAGTGGAGTCTATAAGAAAAAAATGAACTTTCTTTTGGATATTTATTACAATATCACTGTGAACAAGCATATGAAAGAGAAATGCGAAACTTTTACCAATCTTTAGGGATATATATATATATATATAGTATTTGTTTTATATGCAGTATCCAGATGTTCTTCTATTGGTCCAGATCTGTTGCTTCAGCTGATTGGGGAAGAGATTTAATGTCTCCTACTCACCTTGCTGAACTATTTTATTTTTGCAGATTTCAAAAATCCATCAATGGGACAGCCATCTGTTGATTCTATATACGGTAATGGATTTTTCTATTATCTTCTATTCTTTTTCATTTTCAACTTCCTACCGTTTTGATAAAGTGTAATAGTTTGTCTTTCTTCTCTATTAAGATGGATAAAGTTTGTTGATATCTGCAGGTGATTCTGGGGTAGGTTATTCTACTAAGTGCCCTGCCGAGGAAACAGAGGTGCAGATGCTTGCATCCACAGGTGATCCAATGTTGCCATAAAGTAACTATAGAGGAAACCTCTTACATGGATATATGGATATTTCTGCTTGTTTTAAGTTAGGCAATCCTCCAAGATCTGCAGTTCTTGTGCAGTGGCTGCCATCAAATTTGTAGAACCGCTTTGTTAAGTGTACAGAAGAATTTAAGAAAAAAAATTTAAAATCCAGTTCTGAGTTGACTGGTAGGGCAAATGAGACTCTTTTTCAGCCTAAAAGGCTTTGTGTATTAGAAAGTTAGAGCAGAGTTCTGAAACTTGATGCACTGGCTGCCCAGGTTGGCTGTGGTAAATTTGCCTTCTCTAGTGGCAGTTTCTGGTCAAATTTTTAATTGATAGCAAACTCCTGAGAAACTCTATAGTCATTTTGGGAGCAATGATTCCCTATTGTTGTGTGTAAACTATTACTTTGAGCAAAAACTAAAAAAATTAGCTGTGAGGAAGTAACATCTTCTCAGTAAATTGTTCATTGTAGTACTCCTAGTATTTTTGTTGTATGATTGCTTTTTGGAAGTTTGTCCACTTCTGAGAATGTGGTCATTGAACAATTTTAAGCAATTCCTCTCCCCCTTTCTGGCTACTGATGCAATTATGAAGTGCTCCTCCATCAAAGGAAGCACCTTCTGAAAATTGCTGCGTTGACCACTTAAAACAACACTTCTTTATTCCCATTTTGCTGCGGTGATGCATTAGTCTTCAGACTTAAAAAAGATGGGAGTCATTCCAAATGAGCAGCTTTGCTTTTAATCAATGATTTGACATGTCTATTAGTAGGTTAGAATCCAATATTCTCATGTCCCGTTGGGTAACAGGAATTTCGTTTTTCAACCCAAAAACAGGATTGTGTTTTGTCCGAAACTGAGAAGATAGAATGCTCTTGAGTCAGGGGACTTGAGGCTTGACTCTTTGTGATCTTGGTCCTATGAAAAAATGTCCCAAAACAATAAACAATGAATTTTCTGAAAATCTTGACCTTGAATCTATGGAAAAAAAAAATATAGAGGGTTCGTGCCTTTAAGGAAAAGTCAGTAGCTATTGACTTAAAAAGTAGTACTACTAAAAAGGAAACTAGAAAACGAGATTTGTAGATCTTTCTAGTGATAACAAAGGTTAAAAAGGAGAAGGTCAAATCTGGCCCTTACCTAAAGGGCAACCAAGTGATTATTGTTAGTAATTAAAATGTCAAATTTTAGCCATTTACTTAATTATAATAAAACATTTAATCAATTGTTTGGGTGAGATCTTGCCACATGACAGATATGGGTTGTGATCCTTTAGGGAGATTGCCAGATACGTGGGTGAATACTTTTCATTTGAGGCAGGTAAAATTGGGTTGCTTTTGACTTACTGTCGTACTCATTCACCAAACCTGAAGTCAAGATAATGGTAAGTGATTAAGTTTATACTGTTGCCTTTGCATCCAATTGTCAAAGTTTAAATAATAATATTTGTACCCATCAAGCAAAAATTAAAGTCTATGCGGAAAAAGATCAGCCTTTTCCTTCACTTGGATCGGATAAAGCATATGTCAAAAGATTTGCATGAAACATGAACACACTCTCCCCAAATTAGAATTCATCTCACTTCCTGTTTGCTCAATCAGCAAGAAGTTCTGTTTCCATCAGTTGAAATCCCATCCACTCCAAAGGAGAAAAATCCAAAAAATCCAAGTGATTTGTATAATTAAAGAAACTTTCATAGCAAATAATTGAGATGGATCAAATCAAACAAGGTTTGGAAGATACAATCAACATTAAAGGGGAAAATGCCAGATGCTGATCACCAGAAAGCCTGACAAAAAATCTACCATATAATAGAAAGTATCTTTTTTTTTTTTTGTAAAAAGCAATTAAGATAGAATTTAGACAAAGACTTGTAGGATTGGAGGATGAAAAGAGGAACATGAAAATTGGAAGGACAGAAGAAGAGAGCATGAGATGGGTGGAGATGCTTTAATATGCTCTTCAAGATTTGACATCTGTCATCTCTTTCTTTCTTTTTTCGCTCTCTATCACACGCATTAGACACACTCTCCCTCTCTTTGTCTTTTTCATCTTATCAATGCATTTTCTTTTTCTTTAATTTTTCTCTTCTCTTTCTTCTCCACTTTCCTTCTTTTTGCTCCTTCAAGTCTCAACGCCCAGATATTATTATTGTATGTATAAATAACAAAGAAAATAGTATAAAAAGTCAAGCTTTTTTTATGGTGAAGAAAAGAAGTCTTTTTAATCTTTAATGATCACATTTGAGCTGTTTTTCTATATTTCTTTGCTTTAAATGGTGAGTGAAGTCCATATCTTTGTTTTGCTTTACTTATTCGATCTTTTTTCTTTTTGTTTTTTCCCAAGTCTCATTTCCCAGATGTTAAAAGCTTCTTGCTTGAAACACCTAAAAAGAGTGAGGGAAAAGAAGACTCGACTACAGTTGACAAGTTAGGTAGTAGTCATTCTTTATTAGATAAAGTTTCTATGTTTACTTTCCTTTTCTTGATTATAATTGTAGCCAATTATTTGACAGAGAGAGGGAGGGAGTGGGTTGGGGGGAGCAAAAATTTATAAGAGGCTGAGAAGGGTTGCCTCAGATCCAGGGAACCCTTTATATGATATCTGAAAAAGGGTACTATCCTTTTTAGGGTTTTCCTGTGATTCTTGGGGCATCACCTTTCTTGAGTTCTTTCTCATGACCCTTCTTTTAATTTTTTTTTTCTCCCAAGTCGTTCTTTTTGTGTTTGAGGATAAAGGGTTGGTTTCAAATTTGATCTGATCGTGTGTTTTCTTAAAGTTTTATCCTTTTATTTTTAATTTTGCTTTCTGTGGATATTGAGTTGTTTCTTTCTTAACTGTAGTTGATGGAGGTAGATAAGGAAGAGTCCAGAGAAGAAGAAGTTGGAAAAAGCATAATCAAGGTCTAAAGTAACTATATTGGGGTACTAATTTCCACAAATGGAAGTTTGGATCCACTTGTAGTTGACCAGATCTGACTAACCCATTTCCCTTTCACTACCTTTTTTAGCTCACCCATAAGCTGCATCCCCTGAACTTGCATCCTTTTTCGGGACACCTTTGAGTTAATTAAGGCATGGGAAATGGTCTGTTAAAACCCACCATTCACATTCCATTGTCATTCTTTATTTCAGAAGAAGGTGATAGTTTCGTTGAACAATGACAGGTTGTGTGATTTTTGAGGGGTTGGAGGGTAACTTTTTGTACTGCCCAGATAGGGATTTTGATGGAGGAGATGTCTCCGACGGTCGCGGTGCCATTTAGATTAGGTAATTCAGTCTGTGAAAACGCTACCTTTGCTACCCGTATGGACATCACAAGACTTAAGCTTATGGCAAATCCTGCTGGTATATTAACTGATTCTGCGACCGAGGCTACTAACCAGCCAGTAACTGGTGAAGATGTGGATTGTAACTGTGCTGCTATGGGGACGGAAGAAAGTAGTATAGAGGTGACACTGCCGGAAGAGGTCAAGGGAGAAGAAGCTACCTCTTTGGATATGTTATCTGATAGTAAAGTTAGTTGGATTGCTAGTAATGATGTTATAGCCCAAGAAAGTGAGGAGGAGGAGGATTCTTTCTCCTTGGAAGGTGATCATGTTCTTGATCTTGATAGCTCTTGTTCACTATCAGTGGCAAGTGAGACTAGTAGCCTTTATGGAGAGGATTTTTTGGGTTTCGATGTTACTTCTGAGGTAGGAACACCAAGTTCTGTGGACATTGAGAAAAGTATTTGCAGTGTAGATTTTATTGCAAAGGCCACCAAGTTTGTGGAGTCAAACGTTGAAACAGAGGTTGCAAGTGAACCCCTCGCTGTTGCAGTAAGCCTTGAGGAAGAGATTGGAGATGGGTCTGAACAAAAGCCATCTGCAGTGGTACTTCAATTGGCTGTTGAAAAGGAGCTGAGTACAACAGTTCCAGTTCCACGCAGTGTATTTGAGGTGGAATATGTGCCTCTTTGGGGATTTACCTCTATTTGTGGAAGGAGACCTGAGATGGAAGATGCAGTTGCTGCTGTCCCTCGGTTTTTAAAGGTTCCCATTCAGATGCTAATTGGTGATCGGGTACTTGATGGCACGAGCAGGGGCTTCGCTCATCAGACTGCTCACTTCTTTGGGGTCTATGATGGTCATGGAGGCTCCCAGGTCAGTTTTGCAATTTCCTTTGTATCTTTCATGTTTAGCTTTCTTTCCTTTCCATTAAATCATGCACAAAATGTCCTGGAAGTAAATTTTTTGTTTTGGTCTTCGCCATTGCACAGGTTGCAAACTACTGTCGTGAGCGTATTCACTCTGCATTGGCTGAGGAAATAGAGTTTGTTAAGGAATGCTGGACTAATGAAAGCATAACAGACAGTTGCCAAGAGCTGTGGAAAAAGGCATTCACAAATTGTTTTGTTAAAGTTGATGCTGAGGTTGGAGGACAAGCTAGTCAAGAACCAGTTGCCCCAGAAACAGTTGGTTCTACTGCCGTTGTTGCCCTTATTTGTTCTTCTCACATTGTTGTAGCAAACTGTGGAGATTCAAGAGCTGTTCTATGTCGTGGGAAAGAGCCCATGGCTTTGTCGGTGGATCATAAAGTAAGAGACCGTGAATTGCACTTTTTTATGTTGTAGTTTGCTTAATCAATTGTTGGGATTTATACCCTTTTGTTTTATTTGTTCATATATCTTAGCCCAATCGAGAAGATGAATATGAAAGGATTGAAGCAGCTGGAGGCAAGGTTATTCAATGGAATGGGCATCGAGTTTTTGGCGTTCTTGCAATGTCAAGGTCCATTGGTATGTCTTCAGGCATATGAACTCTTTTCTTTTCCCACTTTATGTTATTTATTTTTTTCTCCTTTCAAACCATAATTGAGAAACAGAAAAGGAAGGGGGAGAACCTTTATTTCTTAAGACAATTATCCCCAAAATGACATCCTCACCATGGTGTGTCTCTAGTGAACTTAGTTATTATCTTGTTGCAAGCAAAATCCAACATATGTCTCTTGTGAGAAAGGATTGTTTGGTGTACCCATGTGCCTCACTTGGGTCATTAGCTGTAATATCTGTGTATACTGATGCATCAAATTGCTTCAATTTGGCACAGTTCTGCCTCATTAACCATTCAGGTGTATTAATGGGGAGTGTCAGGGTAGTAATTCAAAATCTGTTATGGTTTTCATTGAATTTATTGTCTCTTGTGAGAAAGGATTGTACAGACTTGACTTATTTATTGTTGTGGTGTATGCAGTATCTATTTTATGCCTTATTAAACTCTGTGGAGAACCTTTTTCCTTTTCTTTTGTGTGTTAACTGTTCAAAAGGAGCAGCTAATTTTTAGGAAAAGAAAACTTTGTTGACTTGGCTCAAAAGAATTATAATCCTTGAAAGAAGATTGGTAAATGTTAGCAAGAATAATGGATTATTAATATTATTTAACATAACTTTTAGTTAACTTCAAATTGTACTATTAGTGCTGTCATTTTTTTAAAAACCATGCATCTGTTCGATATTTCCTTATGTTAAGTGCCTTGTGATAGCATTCTGAGGCTAGTTGCTTGAGTACCTCTTTCATGGAGCCATGCAGGATAATAGCAATAGAATGTAAAGTCTTCTATTTTTTCTTTGCTCAAAATGTAAAGTCTTCTATTGTCAGGTCACAAACTCTTAATGCACCTAGTTGCAGGTGTTTCCTCTGTTGATATGGGCATTTAGGTGTACTGGATTAATGCTTGTCATAACTAATTTGACTGGGCAGAGTAAGTAAAATGTGGAAATGACCTCGCTTGTTGTTTCAGGTGATAGATATTTGAAGCCATGGATCATTCCAGAGCCAGAAGTGATGTTTGTTCCAAGAGCAAAAGAAGATGAATGCCTCATTTTAGCCAGTGATGGTCTATGGGATGTTATGACAAATGAAGAAGCATGTGACCTGGCTAGGAGACGAATACTTCAGTGGCACAAAAAGAACGGTGCTACACTGACTTCAGAAAGGGGTGATACAATTGATCCTGCTGCTCAAGCTGCAGCAGAATACCTCTCAAACCGCGCTCTGCAAAAAGGAAGCAAGGATAACATCACTGTAACTGTGGTGGATCTGAAAGCTCAAAGGAAGTTCAAGAGTAAGACATGATGGTCACTGTTAACCACCATTCAGTCTCCAATCTTGCCATATGACATAATTTCATATGGTTCAATATAGTTTTTCCCATTTGATTTTTCAGGGGGGCTCTATGGCTTTATGACAGTATCAGTTTGTATGTACTATAGAACATTCACCATTCTAGTACCTCTCCATTGTTTCAAGAGTCTTGATGTAAACCATGCCAAGTTATTGGCTATTGTAAATCTTAGCTGTGCCTTAGGAAATAGGAGATTATATCAGTTCCATGCTTTTGACATTGTGGGCAAAATTGTATTCATTATGCCTCCGAGTTAAAATCACTCTGTGAGGTATTTGTTTTGTATTATTTCAACCGCATGGTGCTTATAAAAGTGGGCAAATTTGGAAGGTATCTCGGACCACTGTTCTGCCCACCCTTTCCTTGATTGCTTTGGACCATATGTTTCTCCTTTGTAGCACAATGAGCCGGCCAATGCTGATGTGGTTATGCAAGTGATTGTTTTTGGCCATGAAAGGTGCTTCCTTTCTCATAGTGCAGCATAATGTGTGGATGGGCGTCTATGTTGCTCCACCTTTTAACTTGAATATTGATGTTTTTCATTCCATTTTTCAAGTCTGGGAAATAAACATCGCTTTGATGTTTTAACCAATTACTAGTAAGGTGTACTTGTGACCTACTTGAATCCATTATTTTATTCATATGAAAGCAAAGGAAAAGACTAGTAACAGTTAAATTATAAAATAAATAAAAGAAAGATTGCCCTAGGATTCGCTGATTGTCAACTTCTTCACAACTTCAGCCAGGCCTTTCTCCTTGCGAATGCTACGCACCCACTTGGCATTGATCTGGACCTGCTCAATGCTCTGCTTCAAGGTTCTAGCAATTGAAGGCGTCGTGCGACTTGCAAAGAACTCCTTTACTTCCTTCACTTTCTCAGACGAAGCAAACTGTGAATGGAGAAGAAAATTAAGAAAACAATCAAAGTAACGGTAAACATTTTAACAAATGATCCTGAGAGTAAGCAAGAACAAAACAAAGAATTCAAAGTAGACACTGTAATAGAGAGGACAGGGCACGAACCGGCGAGACAATTGACCTGACAAAACGAGTTATTAGAAATCCAGAATCATATGTTGTCCAGATGCTATCCCAGTTATCCTGTATACCAATTATTAAACAGAGAAGAAGAAGAAGGAAAACCTTAACCTGAGCTGAAAAAGAAGAAGAAAGAGAAGTACCTTGAGCCATTTCCAAGCAACTTCACGTCCTTCGTAACGAACAGCAAGTCCAAAAACAGCATCTTGGCTACGAACCTAAAGAACATGGAAAATGATCATGATACCATCGAATTCCAGGGTATTTAGTTTATCAAGACAAAAGCTAACTTTTGAACTAAAGAGTTCGAATACCTCAGAAGACAAGGCAAAGTTTAGAGCTTCAAGAATTATACCCTGATCGGGACAAGATGCCAATGAATCTATAGAAAAACATGTATAAGGTTGTCACAAGTTCTATTGATTCGAGTCGTCTGCATCACAGTAGAAAAAAGGACTTTTCTGTACCTAAAACGCAAGTTTTCTCCTGGCTTAGATCAGTATCTCTATAAACTTCCAAAAGATTTTCAAGACCTGTTGTGTCAGAGGAGCTGACCTTCTGCATTACAGCTACATAAGCTGCCTGCAAACAAGCATGGTCAATTAAAAGCTCAGTAGGTAAAGTTCTTTGGTTATTGTCCCAAGAACCTGAGATCAAAAACCTTTCTTATGTCAGGATGGAGGAGTTACCCCTGTTATGTTACATAGCTCAACCGTTGGACTAGGAAAAAGAAAACAACAGACGGACAGTGTTTAAACTAATATTTGACAATCAATAACCTTTCTTATGTCAGGATGGAGGAGTGGGGTGTTTCTATTATCCAAGAAGGCATGAAATCGCCGGGTTGCTTCATCCAGTGTCTCCTCATGCCCAAGCATGGCAAGGGCAGTGAAAACATCTGCTCTCAACATAGCATCCAGATGACTCTCACCTTGTTTAGGGTCCCAACCAAGCTTCCTGTAAGAAAATTAGAACATAAATAAACGAGAAAGAAAATGTAATTGTGTTGGTGATCCTGCTTGTCCAGTCCTACTTTAGTTTAAGAACTGGATTACGTAGATGATAGTTTCTTAATCACTTTTTTAAATAAATTAACTTGTCACACGCAGGACAGCCTCCCCGGCCAATTAGTTTAAACAGTAATTGCTAATCAAGCATGCCATGTAATGTGTCCATCCATATTTAAAAATAACTTACTCAGCAGAATACAGGAAAAGGCCAATAAAAAATTGTTTAATGTCATTCATTAGTTCAGGTTTTGCATCTGCGACAATCCTTCCAACTTTATCAGTTATCTGCAAAAATGCAAGAGCCAGAATTAGGACTAGGAGCATTATTGAAGTAAAGTTAAACAAGATTGTGAACATTACCTTCATCAAGTTAGACAGCACAGTATGCTCAAGTTCCGCTCGGTAGGCACCCATGAAGGTAAGCAAGGAGGTCAAAGACATATGACGTGCCATACAAAGCGCAAACGAATCATCCAGAATGCCTGTTAACATAACATTTTAACATTAACACCTCTATTTTACCATCCAAGAGCTATATATACAAGTGCTAAAGAAAATATAAGAATTACCAAGTCTGTCTGTTACTGATAAGTAGTTGTTTTCTATTGCATATCGAAGTTTAGCTGCAAGGGCCTGGTCATACTTAACCCTGAAGAAACCAATCTGGTCCACGTTAAGCTTTATCCAGGAACGTGCTGGATCATTACTTTTATCACTGTCTGAAAAGAAACTCTTCATATCATGAGTTTGAGATTTTTTTTCCAACAGGAAGCTTTTCCGACTGTCATAGTCACCGCAGCAAAATGTCATTGGGATAATCCACTGCCCATCCCCTCGGGAACCGCTATATAAGAATTGTGACTGCCATTGATTACGTTACTGGTTAGGACACCACCCGAACTTTAAGACTAACAATTTAACATCAAATGAAGTCATCCTAGAATGGAAACAGCTGACTCTGAATTTGAATTGACAGATATGAAATACTATCATTTCAAAGTTTTAATTGGCCAAAGTAATTAATCAAACATGAGTAAACCTGCTCAATTTGCAATGTCTGATTCTCCATTTTGACAGTGACAACTGGATACCCCTTCTGCTTCGTCCATGAATTCATTATTTTGCTCACAGGTTCATCACATCCTTCCGTAAGAGCGGCCCAAAGGTCTTCTGTCCTGGCATTTGACCATGCATGTCTTTTTATATATGAAGCAAGTGAATTCTGACAGCAGGAATAAATGAGGTTAAGTTCCGGTTTAATCCAGATAGAATAATAGTATAAACTTTAAGTTCATAAAGTTAAAACTAGGAAGTCTTAGATTAACAGATACAAAAGCTCGTACATTTAACGAACCAGAAGACCAACCTGAAAGTGTTGCCCCCCCAAATAGTCTTGCAGCATCCGGATAATTGATGCACCCTTTTTGTAGCTTATCATATCGAATATTTCATCAATTTCAGAGGCATGATTTATCTCCACCTGCAAAGCAAAACATGCTAAAGATCAAAAAAAGTAAAAGGAAACAAGAAATTATATCAATCCTCTGTTAATTGTATCGAAAAAAGATAACCCGGCTCGGTGCCTATTCACCTCAATTGCGTGGGATTCTGCAAGCCCATCCAGCCCAAGACCTTGACTAGATTCGCGATCAAAAAACTGTGTCCATATTTTCCCTTCTCGGAACAGCTCATCTTGTGCCAAGTAGCTCGCCTGGAAATGCACAACTATTAGCAATGAGCACATGCAAGTGATAAAAAGAAAAAAAATAGAAGTTGACATACCCAGGTTGCAAAACCCTCATTCAGCCAAAGGTCGGTCCACCATTCCATTGTTACAAGATTTCCAAACCACTGGTGCGCCAATTCATGGGCCACCACTGTTGCTACCTTTACAGCAACCAAGTACACTAGTCAAACATTTTGTGCAATGTGGGTCTAGGGGAAGTATATCCGAAAAAGAGACCATCACCATATGCACTAACCCACTGCTTGTTGGCGGCTGCGGAATGCTGATCATCGTAGAGCAAAGCCGCTTCAGGATATGTAACTAAGCCATAGTTCTCCATTGCCCCAGCATCAAAATCAGGGATTGCAACCATATCCAATTTGGGAAGAGAGTATGGCATATGAAAATAACTATAGAAATTAATCATTACAATGAATAAACTAGACTGCATGCTCCCAATTGAAATACTAACTACATAACTGAGGAAAAGCCAAAGGTCTTCCCTGGTTTGTATCTAGATCTATCAGCTTGAGACCTAAAAGTTGGGAATAACAATGAACCATAAAGATTAGATTATACCGAAATCCGAAACATACTCTTTGTAAAACCCAAGCGCCTTCACAGCAACATCCAGAGCAAATTTCCCTTTATTTGCCTTGCCAACTTGACAATATACTCGAACTTTGATCCCTGGTTCAGAGATACAGTTACGTAAACTATAGCAAGAACCAGGGCTGGACAGTCATAAGCAGCAACAGATCATTACCATCCGATGTATGATCCTCTACGTAATCAAACAAACCAATAACAACTGCCACCAGATACGTAGACATGATTGGTGATTCTTGATAGAAAACTGTTTTCAGATTGCCGTTCACTTTCTCCTCAATGACTGGCATGTTTGAGAGGGCCACTAGTTCAGATGGCACATTCAATAAAGTGATCTCGAACGTAGCCTGTAACATGGTGTCAAAAACATGAAACAATTTTAGTGATACCAAAGGATGAAGCTGCATACTAATTAACAATATTGATGTGATCTTGAATGTAGACTTTAAATGAAGCAGCATATAAATACCATTAATAAAGCAGAAATTTTATATTCAGAACAGATAAGGAAAAAACGGGCCGAGAAGGAAAGAATATGCATACAACACCTTGAAAGCTGGTTCATCCCAGCACGGAAAGCACTGTCTAGCATAAGCTGGCTCGAAATGTGTAACTGCCATATTCTTCTCCTCGCCATTATGCTCAAACGTACTGAATTTCAAGATACGATCAAAAATGAAATAAATATCCCATTTCTCCCTTGCTTTTGACAAGCAATTAATCAAGATGGAAAATTTTCCATATATACCTTCTGTAGAATCCCTTCATTTTGTCATTTAAAATTCCCTTAAACTCAATAGCCAAACCTCCCATTCCCTTCGGAAGTGTCTCAGCAAACTCCAACACTAAAATCTCGTCCGCTTCCACCAGGCCTACTTTAAAAGCCTCAAATACCTGTTTAACAACCAAGACAAGTATATGTCTTTATCCCATTGAGTTGACTAAAATTTTACTTGCAAAAGATATCAGAGAGAGAAATTAGTCGAGTCTTTTTCTCTTTTCCTGCAAAATTCTCAGCAACCAAACTGACTACCAGAAGTCAACAAAAAAAAATTTTTTGGACGTTTAATAGCCCAAGACCGAGTCTTACATTGAATATAACTGTGTTTGGCTGCCGAAAACTACATGACGAAATATGTATAACTCGTTAAATGAAAATGGAAAATGGGAAATGAAAGTTGCACTCGAGAAGTAACATGCAAACAAATTATAGAGAGTTTGTTGAGATGGTGGAAACCTTGGAAGAGTTTTGAGGGGAGAAGGAGACGGAACCGGGGTTGATGGAGAGTTGAGCAGCATTGAGGACGATGAAACGAGTATCAGCAAGGATGTCAAGGTGGATAGAGACAGAACCTCCGAATTTGCAGGCTGAGAGGTCCGGTGTCAGGTGAATATGGTAGCTTTTCGGGACAGCGAATTTGGGGAGACGAGGTTGCCCTTGGAAGTGAATCGTTGGTTCTGTCGAAGGTGGCAACGTCTGAGAACTTGAGGCACCAGGTTTCCTGAAACAGGAAAGGCACTTCTTTAACAGACACATGGTGTTTGTTTGACGACTTCCCTTCCGAAGGACGGAATGTCAAAGAGAAAATGAGGTTTAAAGAATTATTCAGAAACAGTTGGGAAAAGAGGCAGAACTTTGAGAGAGGTATGGAAAAGTAGAAGCTAAGGATAACAGAGGGGTTGCCATTTATTCATATATAGCTTTGCGAATTGTGAGAGTGAAGTACCCGTACGTTACATGCGGCCGGAATGGACTGCTTTTAATTATATAAAATCAATCATATCATATGTATCTACTTAAATTTCTAGTTTGCTGATGGACTTTAGAATAAGAATATTAACAGTTAAGTTAAATAGATGAATGCAGCCAAGGAGTTTGGTATTAGATGCTTGCTTAGAGACGGTGGCACCTGCAGTCTTGCACTTTGTTTAAGAGACCCACCACTCTTTACATTTTAAATTAAATAAATTCCTTATATACCAAACTTCTCCCCCCGGAGGATGTATAGATGGGGCGGTGAAACATAAAGATTGTTGTTTTATTGGAACGACTATCCATAAAAAACAATTATATTTGGATTATGTCATGGATTGACGTCTAAATTATGATGTTGTCTTGCACTTTGGGAGTATTTGGGTTTCAAGTTTAATAGATAGATATTCCTTCGACATCCACCTTTGGTGATAAGATAAAGAACTTTCTATTATTTTATTGCTATCGATTTATAAAAGTTTTTCTCACTAATGTTGAATCTCTGTTTCAAAAGACGTCTTTAACCTTTGCTTGCTCCCCTCGGTTTACTTTGTTCTTATAATCAGTATTGGTTTTGATTGAAACACGGTATATACATTTTAGTTTAAAGAAATTGTAAAAAATAATCTTTTTTATAAAATAATTTCAAAAAAATTATTTGTTTTTATCTTAATTTAACATAAGAAACCAAAATACTTTTGAAAACATTTGTGACAACTTAATCTCCCAATATCTCTTTCCCGTCATAAAAAAATTAAATGCTCAACTATTTCAGCTGCCTCAACTCTTTCAGTTAAAATGTATCAACCCCCTTCAATATTTCTAAATCGACTCTCTGTTCAATACCATTGTCATTGTGCTGTGATCTATTTCTCGACATTTGACTATATCATAATCAATAAACAAACCCTAAAACAGAGATGACATCGTTAAAATTTTTATTCACTATGTGCTGTTTGGAAAAGGTTTTATAATTAGGATAATAAAAAAGAACAGAACATTTCTCCAATAGCATACAATAGAAGGTTGTTTCAAAAACTTTATTTTCTGTTGAAAGAGAATTGTAAGGTCAAATAGTTTACTTTCCTTAAATTTAATAATCATTAAAATGCAAATTTATTTATTGATGATCAAAAGAAACCACCGGGTAGAGGGAGATTCCCAATCTACAATTCATATGAACGAATTTCTTCCTTCAATTTTCTCTTATTTAAGCTCGTCTTTTTCTTGCATATTCTTTTACTAGCATTTAGCAGTATGTGGAAAAGACACTAGACAATATGATTATCAGCAAGACTATTAGAAACTGACGACGTCCCATGCATTATTGTTCATATTACTCTGTTAAGTATGAGAACAGTAAAAAGCCACCCCAACAGCTTTCTATTCTACAACTAAAGTAAAGGTAGATAGGAAAAAAGGCACTAGAAAGATCAAACTTAGTATTTCCTGTAAGCTAACTCCAGCACGGCCTCAGCTAGATTGTTCTCTTCCTGAATGCTCTGAACCCAATTGGCATTAATGTTGACCCGCTCAAGGCTCTGCTTCAACGTTCTGGCAATTGAATGCTTTGTCCGGGTTGCAAAGAACTCCTCCACTTCCTTCACTTTCTCAAATGAAGCAAACTGTGTACAAGACAGACACGCAAGGAGGAAAGATTAAAGAAATAAAAAACACACACACACAATTAAAAAATGATATTCATGATCACATATAAATGGTCCCTCTATAGTGAGGGGTAAAATTAAACAAGTAAAACAGAATGCATAACAGACAAAACACAAATTCAGATTATAAATTATGATTAAGTTAGAGAGAGAGAAGGCAGAGCAGGGCACAAACCGGTGAGACAATTGCACTGACAAAGCGAGTTATCAGAAATCCACTTCCATATGTTTTTGAGATGAGATCCCAGTTATCCTGTATTCACATCATCAGACAGATGAGAAGAATGTAAAGAGGAAAAGAATAACAGGGGCTAAAATCAACAATATTTATGTTCTTTATATTACAAAAACTGAAGATCCCACAAGATGATGTATTGCTAAAACATTGGTTATTCACCAGCATCATACGTTCCTAAACCGTCAAGACTCAAGACACCCTTTTCTCCAATAATCTCTGCATCTTCCCCCCTCATCCAAAAAAGAAAATCCCTGATTGCTAGTATTACCTTGAGCCATGTCCATGCAACTTCACGTCCCTCCTTGCTAACAGCAAGTCCAAACACAGCATCTTGGCTGCGAACCTGAACAAAAGGGAAAATGTTATTCAGACCATCAGAGGAATTAGTTTATTAAGATCAATGGTAACCTTTCAACAACAGTTAGAATACCTCAGGAGACAGTACAAAGTTTAGAACTTCAAGAACTATACCCTGATCCGGACAAGATGCCAATGAGCCTACAGGAAAAACAAGTAATGTAATTGTCAAATTCATAGACTCAACCATCTGCATCACAATGGCAAGGATTTGTCACTACCTAAAATGCGAGTTTTCTCCTGGCTTAGATCCGTCTCTCTATAAACTCTCAAAAGAGACTCAAAACCTGCTCTGTCAGAGGAGTTGACTTGCTGCATTACAGCTACATATGCTGCCTGCAAGCAGAGAAAATAATAGTTAGCAGGTGACTATAAAAAGGGGAACAACTGTTTTAACTAATCCTTCACAATCAACAACCTTTCTTATGTCAGGAGGGAGGAGTGGTGAGTTTCTGTCATTCAAGAATGCATGAAATCGCCTCATTGCTTCTGTCAGTGTCTCCTCATGCCCAAGCATAGCAAGGGCAGTCAAAATTTCTCCTCTCAACATTGCATCCAGATGACTCTCACCTTGTTTAGCATCCCAACCAAGCTTCCTGTTAGAATTAAAACAGAAAAAAGAATGTCAAAGTAAGAAGCCAATCTTCATGGATTTATACTGCAGAGTGCTTTCCACTTGGGTCAAAAGATGCAATGAGACTAGGTCTCCATTTGCTCATGAAGAACCAAAAAAATCCTTTCTCCCTTGAAGCTTTATATAGTGGTCAAAATATGTAATAAGACCAAGTTTCCACTTGCTTATGAAGATTAAAAAGAATATGTTCTCTTCATTCCTTTGGTCAATTAACAGCCTCCAGCTCAAGCACCTAAACAGGTTGGTAACATTAATTCTTGTTTTAGATGAAGAATTAAATTAAATAAAATTGATGAGCTTCTCAACCAGTTCTCAATAGATTGTCATGTGTTGCCAGTGTTACAATCCAACCAGATTTAACATACACTTGAAGGCATCATAATGCAGCATGTCAAGCAGTAATTAAAATCACAGGGAAACTAGCATCCATATTTGAGATAACTTACTCAGCAGAATATTGGAAAAGGTTAACAAAAAATTGTTTAATGTCATCCATTAGTTCAGGTTTTGCATCTGCTGCAATTCTCCCAACCTTATACGTTATCTGCGAAAAGCAAAAGCCAGAATCAGGACTCAGAGCACAATGAAATCAAATTTAAACAAGATAAGAGGTGAACAGTACACTTATCAAGTTTGACAACACAGTATACTCAAGTTCCTCTCTGTAGGCACCCATCAAGGTAAGCAAGGAGGTCAACGGCAGCTGGCGTGCCATACAAAGTGCAAATGAATCATCAAGAATGCCTGTAAAAGGAAGAAGTAATGTTAACTTATCTCTTTTACCATTCAAGAACAATATGCGATCTAATGAAAATATTCAAATTACCAAATCTGTCAGTTGCAGTCAAGTATTTGTTTTCTATTGCATAACGAACTCTAGCTGCAAGTTCCTCATCATATTTCACCCGATAGAAGCCAGTCTGATCCACATTAAGCTTTATCCAAAAATGCGCTATACCACTTTTGTTGCTGTCAGAAAAGAACTCCTTTACATCATGAGTTTCAGACTTTGTTTGTAACAAGAAGCTTTTCTTCTTGTCATATGACCCACAACAAAAAGTTACTGGGACAATCCACTGCCCATCCCCATGGCAACCACTAGATAAGAATTGTGACTGCCATTCATCACATCAAGTGTTAGAACACAAACTTAACTTTAAGAATAACATCAAATAAAACCATCATAAAATAAAACAGCTGACAATGAATTTGAATTGAGAGGTACAATTTCAAAGTTTTAATTGAAGAGAAACCCCCAATCTTCCCCCACCTGGTCCACCCAACCAAAAGAATCAAACATAATTAAACCTGCTCAAATTCCAACTTCTGATCTTTGACTTTGACAGAGACAACTGGATACCCCTTCTGCTTTGTCCATGTATTCATTAGCTTGTTGACTGGTTCACCAGATCCCTCCTCAAGGGCAGCCCATAAGTCTTCAGTCTTTGCATTTGAGCATGCATGTTTTTTTATATATGAAGCAAGTGACCTCTGATTGCAGGAATGATTCACATGTGAATAAATCAAGTTAACTTTTGAGTTTAAGATATTCAAAGAAAAATTATCCAAATTTAAGTTCACAAATGCAATGAAGAAGATTGGAGTAAACATATGACCTCAAAAGCAATAATGAAATAAATAAATACAAATAGACTTTCCATCTGTTTTCATCAGAAATAAATACTAATAAGATAATCTTAACACTTGGAAGGTTCAAAAGATGCAGGTAAAATAAAATCAATTGCACACACAAAAAAAATGCAACAATCATTTAGAAATCAGCTGATGAAAGAATCATGATACATGTAACAAAGCAGACCAACCTGAAAGCATTCAGCACCTAAGTAGCTTTGTAGCATCCGGATAACTGATGCACCTTTTCTGTAACTTATAGCATCAAAAATTTCATCAATTTCACCAGCATGATTAATTTCCACCTGCAAAGTCAATTATTTTAAATATCAAATATTCTAGTAACAAGCAATCATACCAACCTTTCTAATGTAGAGAAAATAATCCTACTTTGTATCCATTTACCTCGATTGGGTGGGATTCTGCAAGCCCGTCCAACCTAAGGCCATCAGTACATTCATCAAGAAACTGAGTCCATATTTTCCATTCTGGAAACAAGTAATCAGTTGCCAAGTAGCTCACCTGAAAATGCATAATCATTAGTTATGCAGTTCCTAGCACAAGCTGGTTATAGTAAATAGATATGGAGACAAAAAAATCTAAAGTGCCTTACCCATGTTGCAAAACCCTCATTAAGCCACAAATGTGTCCACCATTCCATTGTCACAAGATTACCAAACCACTGGTGTGCCAGTTCATGGGCCACCACAGTTGCAACCTTAACAGCAACCAAGTAGTATTGTCAAAACATTTTGTCTGATGCAGGATGAAATAATATGATAAAGATACCAACATAATTTACAAATTTTACCCTCTGCTTATTGGCAGCTGCAGAATGCTGCTCATCATAGAGCAAAGCTGTTTCACGGTATGTAACTAAGCCATAGTTCTCCATTGCACCGGCAGCAAAATCAGGAATAGCAATCATATCCAATTTGGGAAGAGCATAGGGCACAGCAAAATATCTATAGAAGTTAACAGAATTAATTGCGAATAAATTCAGAAAATAGATTGGAAACAGTAAGCACCCATGTGAAAGAATGGCCGATAGTCTTCACCAGTTTGTATAGTAAGAGACATAAAATGTGGGAATAACAATCAATACACAAGTAATTGAATGATGAAAAATCAGAGAAAACATACTCTTTGTACAACTCTAGTGTCCGCACAGCAACATTTAGAGCAAATTTCCCTTGAGTTGTCTTCCCAACTTGACAGTATACTCGAACTTTAATCCCTGAACAGAGATACAGGTAAAATGTCAAGGCAATAAATAATAAAGTATGCCTGGGCTGTCAACGTAAGCAACAAATAACAAAGTATGATCTTACCATCTGATGTGTGATCTTCCACATAATCGAACAAACCAACAACAACTGCCACCAAATAAGTAGACATGATTGGTGATTCTTGATAAGAAACAGTTTTCAGAGGGCCATTCACTTTCTCCTCAACAACAGGCATGTTTGAAAGGGCCACTAGTTCAGATGGCACATCCAATGTGATCTTAAATGTAGCCTATAACACAAGTTTTGTCATCAAGCTTTGATGTCAAGACTAAACTTAACAAGTAATAAACAAGCTTTTAAAATAGATAAGACAATAACCTTGCAAGCAGGTTCATCCCAACACGGAAAGCATCGCCTAGCATCAGCTGGCTCAAACTGTGTAACTGCCATATTCTTCTTCTCACCATTATGCTCGTAAGTACTGAATGTCAAAATATCCTAAATTAGATAACATCCTACTCTTTTATTTACATCAAAAAGAGTGTGTGTGTATACAAGCATGAAATGGGTACCTTCTATAGAAACCTTTCATTCTGTCATTTAACACACCCTCAAATCCAATAGCCAAAACTCCCAGGTCCAGAGGAAGTGTCTCGGCAAAATCTAACACCAAAATCTCATCCTCTTCCACTAACTCTACTTCCGACGCCTCAAATACCTGCTTAACAATCAGTTACATCGAAGTAAGTTGACCAAATTTTAGTTAAACCAAAAAACAGATTACGAAATCTTACTTCGAATCCTAAAAATAACCTAAGTGAAGTGGAAATGAAGAAATGAAAAGCTCTAAAGCAATCAAATGTTGCTTTCAAACTAAAGGAAACGAAAAAAATTTTTGTCGAGATCGAGGAGACCTTGGAAGAGTTACGAGGGGAGAAGCAGACGGAGCCGGGGTTGATGGAGAGTTCGGCGGCATTGAGGACGATGAAGCGAGTGCCGGCGACGATGTCGAGGTCAATTGAGACGGTGCCGGCGAATTTGCAGGCGGAGAGGTCAGGTTTCAGCCGAATGTCGTAGCGTTTGGGGATCGCGAATTTTGGAAGACGAGGTTGCTTCTTGAATTGGTCCATCTTTTCGGGGAGATGAGTCCAGGCGAGTTAGCGAGAGAGAGAGAGTGGAAATGAAGGGTTGGAGGAGCGAGGTGGTGACTTTATAGCTTGCTCTGCAAGAGTTTCGAATCAAAACGACCTCGTTTTTACTCTTCGGAAAAATGAAAATGAAGAATCGAACATATATATTTTCGACTTGCGGTATGAAATTTTTAATTTGAATGGTTTTTTTTTTTACCTAATTCTAATTAAAGATTTATTTTATCAATTGAAATATTTTATAAATATCTTATTATTGATCTTAACATCAACCAGCCAATCAATCATTAAATCTTAGACTTTATTTAGGATAATATACTTTAATTGCAAGTTGATCAAATGTCTTTCTCACTCATATATTATGTTTTTATTCTTTTTTTCTTAAGGAATCTTAATGTACAATAAAATGAATAGTTAACTGTTGTCAATTAAAGGAATTTATTCACTTAGAGTACTATAAAAGAATATGGAATAAATATGTGACTTATTAAATGTCAAGTATTGTTCCTTTGCTTTCAAATAAGAATGTTAATGTTTATAGCTAAATTAGATGAAGCTCTAAGTTAAAGGATGGGAATCTTTGAAATACGAGGACAGAGTACACTAAAAGATTTTTCGATATTGGATGCTTAGCTGAGACAGAAAGAGACACTTTCTAACTTAGTAATTTCTATTAGTGATTAATTTTCTTCTTCTAATTAATAGAATTAAATTGAAATCAATACAGATTGGACTTTATTTTATTTTTTAATTCTTAGATAAAGCATGGTTAATGAGGAAATTATTTTGATTTATAAAGTTTTATGTAACAACTCTAGTTTAAACATTATTGGTATAATAATTTGTCGAGTCACTCATTCAAATCTTTTGTATATTTATTAAAATTATATAATCACAGTTAAAGATTATTATATAAGTTCAATATCTCATAAGTATAATACGAAAATCCTCACCAGATTGACAACTATTTTAATATTAATCGTAATGATTCAAGTCTAATTATTATTATTCTAATAAAATTTTGAGCTTAAATCACATGACGATTAAACTCAATTTTACAAATAGTAATTAATTTAAATTCTATTATAAATCTTAATAATTATATATATTCACATACGATTTTAAAATCTTCCAATCAAATTCACTCTTACCATGTATTTCAATGCATTATTCATAAACTTTGAAAACTCTATCATATTCCTCAGATAAAATGATACTACTTTTCGGTATACATTAAGATAAAAAAAAAATAGTATTCAGTAAAAAGTTAATTGTGTGAATAGTAATAACATGTGCACTAAGGAATCATAGAAAGGCAAGAACCTATATATTTTGACAAGTCCTTCTTTGTCTCAAAAGAAGGATGCTATATTCTTTGAAATTATTTACCGTTGTATGTGCTCCTTTTACTGTGTTGTTCTTATCACGACGGAATCAAGTACCAAGTTAAAAGTTGATTAAGACCTCTTAATTAGTAGAATTGAAATGTTAAACCTTTAACTTAATTCAAAATTACAGGATATAGGGTAAGAAACAAGGTGAAAAAAATAGATTGACATAATATGTGAAAAAGTATTTAAACTATTCAAAAAAATTAAATAAATATTTATGTTTTATTATATTTAATTAATGTTTTATATTTTTATTTTAAATAAAATAAAATATTATAATTAATAATTAATTAATTATTTTTAATCAAAATAGCGCATATAATCATTCTATATCTAACATGTCAACATATCAAATCATATAATATAAAATGATAAATGATAATTTAATTAAAATAATTAATTAATTTTTAATTATAAGAGATTATTTGGTTCAAAATAAAAATATAGAGTTTAATTGAATGTCATTAAAAAATTTACTTAAATATTTTTTTACTTTTTAATTAAGCCAAATAAATATTAAATTAAAAGAGTGATTAAAGATTTAAATCAAAGTTAATATGATTCTCAATTTAAACAATATTCTCATAAAAAAATATGTGACTACTCTTTTTAAATAAGAACTAGAGTGATGCACCATTTCGTGTGAGTGTTGAATTTTTTGTTAAAAATAATTTAAAATTACATAATATTATAAATAAAATAAATAATAATTAAAGAGAAATAATTTGAAATTTAAGAATGCTATAAATAATAGTTGTAATGATAATATAAAGATAATTATTTTAAAAAAATTAAATATTTTCTCTTCTCTTATTAAGTACAAATTTTTATTTAAATAATCTTTTTGAAAATATTTGATTTTTTAGGTCTTAATATATGCTAATGTTGAAATAATCATATTTTGGTAATTACATGATTCTAATAGTGAAATCAAATTCATATTGAGAAAATATAATATTTTAAAAGTAATTATTGATAAGCTACATAATTGATACAATAA